>NC_060973.1:3245000-3267500 GCF_910589235.1 Vespa crabro
TCTGTCTCTCGCACCCTTTATCTCTTTCTCTCTCTCCCCTTCCTTTCTCTTGGTATAAGGTGGTCCCGTTAAATCGAGGTAGGATTTGAATAAATTATTTGCCAGCGTAAATCCAAAGTCCTCGACGACCTCTTTCCTTAAAGCGATCGGTAGACGAATTCGAAACAGTTCCCTGTTCTTGCCCCTTTTTATTACCTTCCATTAAAGGTCGAATATTCGAACGAAAGAAAAAAAAAAAAAAAGAAGAACGTTAGGAATTGAATGGAGAAGAAACGAGAGAGATTAGAATAGAGTCGATTTTTTCAACGATTTGAAAAAACATTTTCTTTCGATTTGCATTCGTTACGACATTGATTTTCTTAAAGAGAAAAAAAATATCCAAGTTCTTTCGAGAGTTGAAAATAATTATAGGCTTACAAAAAAAAAAAAAAATATATATATATATATATACATAAATACATACATACAAGCTCAGTCGATTCGTTTGTTTATATCGAAGAAAAATTAGATGATTGTGAAATTGTGAAAGATTATTAATTAAATTTTATTTTGCGTATATTAAAAAAAAAAAAAAAAAAAAAAAAAAAAGAAAGAATTCATTTTCACAAACATGATTACCATGAAAATTTTACGATAATGCACTATCATTGATATATAGAAATATATGTAATTCAGTGTGACCTAACTCTCTCTCCCTCCCTCCCTCCCTCTCTCTCTTTCTCTCTCTCTCTCTCTCTCTCACTCTCTTTTTCTGACATTTTACACGAGCGATGAAACCAAGCGAGGTTTGTCTCCATTTGAATTATGCACGATCATTGATGTAGAGTAACGTGAATTATAGTCGGTGAAATCGTTCGGTCGTATACGAGGAAGAGATAAAATGAGCGTCGAGTGGACCAGAGAGAGCATCCTCATACATTTGCGTAGATCACAATATATACATATGAGTATATATATGCAATAATACATATACGCACATATATATATATATATATATATATATATATATATATATATATATATATATATATACGTAGTAAATAATGATGGCAAAGATTGTACCCTATACCAGTGACAATTTCCGAACAGGTTAATATCATTGGCCAGCGTCAAACGTTGTCAAAGTTAGAAGCTCATGGCTACTAAGTTACCAAACTACTCTGAGTTCTAATTCGTGTGCCGCGTTAAAGGGATTCCATTGAATGATCCTCTAAAGTGAAACAGAGAGAGAGAGAGAGAGAGAGAGAGAGAGAGAGAGAGAGAGTAAGAGAGACAAAGGAGATAGTCGAAGGTACGAACGCATAATGCTAGTAGACACCTAAACGAGCGAATAGTAGCAGGAAGGGTGCCACATTTCCGTCGAATTGCTCAAACGACCGTGCGATACACTCTCCCTTGTCCTATGTACATGAGCGTATATATATATATATATATATATATATATATATGTGTGTGTATATATATATGTATATATGTGTATATGTATATATGTATGTGATCAGCTTCTGACATGGTGGCAGGCCAATTTCATGGCAACGTTGGTCATGAATCAAAGCCCGTTGGGGACACTTAAACGGCCATGGAGGCCTACGATAGGGGACGAAGCTCGTAGGAGGAGTTCCATGAAATGTGTATGTGTGAAAGAGCGAGAGAGAGAGAGAGAGAGAGAGAGGCGATGACGACAACGACGACGACTAAACATTCGTCTATATACAATACATATACCATGAAGCATGGCAATCCGTTGAATAATTACCCAATTCAATACGTAATCACGCTACTTCCTGACCTGGTAACCCTCCTTCAGTAGTTCGCCAGTTCCGTTTTGGCTTTTCCTCACTCTCCCTGAGCCCCTTCCTCTCCTTCTCTCACACCCTCTTTCTCTAGCTTCTCTTCCTCGTCTCTCTTCTTGACCAACCTCATAGCAATGTCTATCAACGCTCAGCAACGCATCATCTTCCTTCCTTCCTTCCTTCCTTCCTTCCTTCCTTCCTTCCTTCCTTCCTTCCTTCCTTCCCTCTCACTCTTCCTCCTCTCCGACCTCAGATTGTGAAACACCTCACCACACGGGCCACGATAGGTACGTAATCCCATTTAAGCCATCCATAAGCGTATTCAAGCAACCAAGGGTAGCTCTCAAACGACTGTATTATGATCATAAAGGAGCTTTAACTATCCTCTATTACTAAACTAATCTTTGAAATACTTCAGAGAGATTAAACGTTTTATATATATATATATATATTCCTTTTTTTTTTTGATCATACATTGATCATTGATTCGTTTCATTTGTCTTTAGCTTTTCTTTTTTCTTTTTTTTCTTTACTTTTGTTTCGTTTGCTTTTTCTTCATTTTTTTTTCCTTTTTTTATATAGTCTGGGAAATTTCGTGAACGAAAAGAACGTAATCGACATTTTCGATCGAATTGAAATTATCGATCTATATTCCCCTTCGTTCCAAACACCCATCTTATCTCCATTTCTCCGTTACACACCCTCCTCCCCCTTTTTCACCGTTAGGAAAGAGGAAGAGAATATCTCTGTCGGATTTTCGTAACTTCACTCGAGACGATGTTCTGGCGTCTAGTTTCTCGACCTCGTTTCAGTTCGACGGATATGTCGAACTATAAGGACACATCAGAGTAGAACGTATCGTTGCCGATAGCCGCCATTTCGTCTTTTATATCCTTGGAAAATAGTACGACGTGAGAATGGCAGTAGTACAAACTTGTATATGGTCATACGCGTTCAAAGAAAATCATATCTCCCATTTTCCTTTGTTTTTTTTCTTTTCGTAATTCCTTTAATTCCTCGATCAATATTTTGTAAGAATAATTTGTCAAAATAATATGAAAACAAAGCAAAATAAAACAAAACAAAAAAAAAAATAAAAGAAGTACAGCGACAATATTAAAATGTATATTACTTTCTTAATCGATCAAATCTTTTTCTTCTTTTTTTTTTTTTTTTAATTTACATATTGATAGTAATAATATGATAGTAATAAGGATTGAAATTATGTCGTACAGAATATAGACGTCGTTGTTTTCTTGATCGATGATATTTTCATTTCTTATATCGTTTAATTCATTCTTTTCTTAAACATCGATTGGACACCGAAATATATTTGATATATTAATTTGTAAATTCTTAAGGAATATATTACAGTAGTATATAAAAATAATGTCAAGTGAAACGATCTAACTTTTTTAATTTACTTTGAATTCATTTTGAATGTTTCATTTAATGCGCTTTACGCGCGTTAATCATAAATGAATACTTTAGAAATCGATTAAAGCTTAATAGAGGTATAATAAAAATAAGAAAAAAAAAAAAAAAATAATAAAAAACAACCAGACACATACACACATACACACACACACTATACATTAGAAATATTTGTTATATCGATCGTCTACGATTTCTTTCATTTAATATCACTTGAAATTTCTTTCTAAATAGTAAAAATTCGAATAGAATATCTTTTATCGTAGCATTCTTATTTTAACGAATTGTCGATTCTCCAAGGACACGTAGAATTTCGCACGAGTGTTCATAATCGATTCAGATGACATCCTTTGACCAATCCCTCTTCGATCGACAAACGAAAACGCATTGAAGCGATCGAACGTAGCGATCGTATTTCTCCTCGTTGTTCCTATTATTCGTCACGCGCGCGAGTCGCTTCGTAAATTATGCAAGTCTTGCACGAAAGGGTGGTAAAGGGGAGGTGTGGAGGAATGAGGGGTTGAGGGTATGGAGAGTGTTACCGAGGAAGAACTACTAGTATCCACTACCGAAATCGAATGAAACTCTCACGAATCCTGGAATCGTTAACGGTCCTTGCGACACGAACAAATGTTAGTACGTGTTCGTTTGTAACAACAACAACAAAAGAAAAAATAAATAAATAAATAAATAAATAAAAAGAAACGAGTTGAATGCATTAAATTTAAACAAAAAAAAAAAAAAGAGAGAGAGAGAGAAATACAGCTTCCGTGTTTAATGTTAATGTTAGCAAGCTTCGCTAACAAACGTAACGTCGCTCTCTATTTTTCCTTTTTTTTTCTATAAAATACATGATTTTATTCTATCTTTTTTTTTCTCTTTTTTTCTCTATAAAAGAAAAAAAAAAAAAAAAAAAAAAAATATCACACCAAAACAATACGTAATCGTAAAATTTTGTAAACCTTCAATAATAATAAAAATTGGAACGAGCAATAATGTTTCGACAAATACTATATAGATTTATATCGAACATTTAATATCGTTATGTATTGTTTAAAAATGTATATGATATTTACAAAGATTTTCAGGGATTATTTCGATTAAAAACGATTTTTGTATTATTTATAAATACAAATGATTTCTAACGAAGCGACATAATAATAATAATAATGATAATAATAATAATAATAATAACAGTAATATTTCTTTCGTTTATGTTTAAGAAAAAAAAAAGTAAAAAATGCAGAGAATGCAGTAAAACGTTCTCTCTCTCTCTTTCTCTCTCTCTCTCTCTCGGTGGAATAAAATCGGACGAAAAAGGTAAAAGTCGTGTCTTAGGTTAAAAAAAAAGCAAAGAAAAAAAAGAAAAAAAAAAGAGAAGAGAAGAAAAAAAAAAGGAAGAAAAAAATTCAAATTCAGGATGGTAAACAGGCCGGTTAGAAAGTAATTAGAAAAATTTCCATTTCGAGCACGTCTCGTTGGTCCTCGAATAGTAGCTAAACTGGCAATGCTATTCTTTGCAATGTGTCCGGTGTCTCGCTCGTTCGCATTATTATTTTGTGTTACCGTGTTTTATCTTTTTTCTTTTTCCTGTTTTTTTTTTTATCCCCTCCTTTTCCTTTTTTGTCATTTTGTTTTAACACACTTTTCATGATATTCCACGTCCCAAAAATTTCGATTTACCACAGAGCATGGTCAACGTTCTCTCGGAAATTCGACGCTAAAAAAAATATTAAAAAGAAAAAAAAAATATATATATATATATAATATATAAATAAAACAAAAGAAAAAAAAAAAAAGGAAGAAAAACCAGAGTCAAAATATCGCGTACACTATTGAACGTTATCACGTACAGATTGATAAACGTACTCGTATAGATTGATGACGTTTGGAATTAGTTTAATCGTCGATTCTAAAGAGAGTGCTATTGCTCGTTAAAATAGCTCATGCGTGTATCATCGGATGAATTAACGAAGAGGATAAGTAACATTATTGAGGGTTAAAACGTAATGGACGATTTTCGAGAATAAGCTTACCTTTTCCGGTCAACAAGACGAGAAAATGTTTTTTTTTTTTTTTTTTTTTTTTTTTATTTGTTTCTTTCTCTTTTTCTTTTTTTTTTTTTTCTTTTTTCGTTTCAATTCCATACTTTGATTCCATTAATCGAACAGTTGACTTAATGCTATCTCGGTCATTCTATCACACGAGCTTCGAAATTGTCTTTCTTTTCTTCTAAAAGCTTAACTTTTGCCTTTGGATTACGTTAAATTACGATTAGTCTCTTTTTCAGAAAAGCAAGAGAGAGAGAGAGAGAGAGAGTGTTCTATACAAATATGATCTTATCGATATCGGCTTATAATAAATTCTTTTAAAAATCAATTACCCCTTTTCGAGATTTTTCAATCATATTTTCTTCCTCGTATCGGTATACATCAAAGATTAGCTTATAAAACTGTACGTTTAATTGCAAATTTGAAAAATATCGATTAAAAAGGAGAAAATAAAATGTAATCATGATTTCAAATCATTTAAAAATCTTTTTGTACCGATACACTATGATTACAATTCGTATGAACGATTTCTATTAATTAGAATATTTGTAGTTGTAATTTTAAAAGTAAATACGATGTAAAAATTCTCTTCGATGTTCTTTGAAATTTAAAAAGGATAAAAAAAAGAGAGAGAAAGAGAAAGAGAGAGAGAGAGAGAGAGAGAGAGAGAGAGAGAGAGAGGATAAAAGAATATAGTAAAGAAAAGTTTGTGACAATAAAAAGAAGAACCACCTACGCTCGTCATAGTCTCGACGCAAATAGAGACACGAATTCTAAAGGGCAAAGAGCAAAGGGTAAAGGGTTTACCCAAGGCACTCGTAAGACTGTGAAAGGAACGTGGTAAGTTAGGAGAGACGACCGGGGTTAGGAAGGTTTGTAACTTCGAGTACGTACTTCGTAGTTGCTTGTCGTGAGTACATTTCTCTTCACTTTCGATGGATACTAATACATACAAACGGTGAGAAATACAGACCTACATATAACAAGTAGAAGATAGTTCATAATTATCGATCCTTCTACCATAATATCTCCGTTAACTCAAAACTATTAATCGTCTAATTGACTCGACGATAGGTCAATTGATTGAATCATCGAGATCTAAAGATCATTTGTTTGAGTCGAATGCATACGATGATCTTTTTTAAATCTTCAAAAATTCTTTTAATTTTATTAAATAATCGTATAATTAGACGGATATTAAAATGATGCTATTAGATAATAACAAATATCTCTAGTGGAACGTTGTTATCTTTGTTATCGCTGTAATTAATGATTTCTTTCTTTTTTTTTTTTCTTTTCTTTTCTGTTTCTTTTTTTTCTTTTATTTTTCTTTTCTTTCTCCCTCTCTTCTTTTCTTTTTTTTCTTTTTTTTTTTTTATTTTTTTCTTTTGACCTGTACTGACCGTTTATTCATCGTTGAAAAATAATGAAAGAAAGCGATTCGTGAAAATAAGTACTACTTGGTACTAATTGCAAGATAACCAAACTTGAAGAGTTTCATAAAAAAAAAAAAAAAGAAAGAAAAAAGAGAAAGATAGAAGGAGGGCTGTCTCGTATGGTAATGCTCGATAAAAGTATCCTTAAATAAAGAAGGAGTTAGCCTACCCTTCTCGTCTCAAGTGCAGAATGCAAAAGAGAAAATATGAAAAGATGAAGTCGAGCCACGACCGTAATTACTTCTTACGACTTCTTATATTACGTATATATATACATATAAATAAAAGAATTTAAAGGAACGTTAAAAGTCCATTGCAAATTTTATGAGAATATAATGATCGTTAGAAAATTGTCTAATTTCAAGCCGATTTTTTATATATTATTTTTCTATTCAAACATCGAATATGACGTGTTTAATCTTTCATAAGAAGAAGAAAATATTCTTTTTTAAATACTTTTCGAACAATCGTTTACTTACGAATACAAGATAAGAAAATTTGTATTATACCAAACGAAGAACGATTTAAAAAAAAAGAAAGAAAGAAAGAAAGAAAGAAAGAAAAAGAAAACATTATTTATATTATTAGTATTTTTATAAAGTAAAAAAAAAATAATTATAAATCGGAGAAAAGGGATTCTCTTTCGTTAATTGAACGAACAAACTGTTAATTGTTGAACTTCGACGATAAAGTTTAACCCTTGTTTTATCTCAAAATTCTATTTACACCATACGTGCGAAATTTTTTCTCTCTTTCACCGTGAGAAACGTGTTTTTTTTTTTTATTTTTTATTTATTTATTTTTTTTTTTTTTTTTGATGAAGATATGTTCGAAAGAAAAATTTACCCGTATAAAACCGTTTTATACAATTAATTGTTTTATAACGTTTTACTGGTAATAAAAAAAAAAAAAAAAAAAAGAAAAAAAAAAAAAAGTAATAATAATAATAATAAAGCATAATAATCATATAACATATATTTTAGAATTTATTAAAAGAAATAAAGATTGCAATAACGTGTATCTAAATTAACGACATTGAGAAAATTAAAAAGGAAATAAAAACAAAAAAAAAAAAAAAAAGGAAAACCACATAATTTCGAGAATATACGAATATTCACCCTGCATTTTAATTTGCAAGGTTAACATTGAATAATATTAAAAATCACAGGTACAATTAAATATAAAAAAATTAAGGTGCCTGGAGCTGAGAAAAAAAGAAAATAAATAGAGAGAGAGAAAGAGAGAGAGAGAGAAAGAGAGGGAGGGAGAATTTGATAAATGCTTTAAATCAAAATAAAAACTTATGATAAATCTTAAATTTCTCATTAGTCCATCAAGCAATATATAAAACTTTCTTTTATCATTATTTTAAGAAATTAACCAACCAACTCGCATAAAAAAATTAAATAAGAACTAACCTGTCAGTTCTCTCGTAGGAGTATATATGAAAAGTGATTTAAAAGTATGATCCCTTGAAGTTTATTTGACAAAGGCGAGATGAATTCTTTGAACTAGAAAGAAAGAAGAGGAAAGAAAGAAAAAAAAGAAAGAAAGAGAGAGAGAGAGAGAGAGAGATAGATAGAGATAGAGATAAAAAAAAAAAAAAAGAAAAGAAAAAGGAAAAAGAATAGAGAAATCCTGTAGATTTTTAGTGTTCAACGTTTAGGAACCACAATTCAGTGAACAAGCTGGGAAGGGTTGGGGGAAACTTGAAGGGTTGAAACTTAGTTGTTGGTGAAAGTCGAGCTTAGTGAAGGGTTGAAAAGGATGAGAAAGAGAGAGAGAGAGAGAGAGAGAGAGAGAGAGAGAGATGTACAGAAGCAGGATATAGAAGAGTAGAAAAGGTAGAATTGCAAAAAGGAACGAGGGAACGATGAGACATGAGACTTTTTACTGCGTGCAGTCACCTGAAATAAAATAATGAGAAGGGAAAAAATGAAAAAGACTCTTTACCCAGAGAATATAATGCAATTCTCAACGCGAGACCGCGCGTTGGTTCCGCGTTGGCTTCCACGGCCAACCTGCGTGCCCCGAGATGTATTATTTTACAGCCGACCCAGATGGCCCGACGTCGACTTATTGTTGCTATTTTACGCGAATATTTGACGTCGCATTGTGAACCGGCGACGTCCATCCTTTTCTTTCTCCCATTCTTCTTTTCTTTCTTCTTCTTCTTCTTTTTCCTTTTTTTTTTTTTTGTTTTGTTTTGTTTTTTCTTTCTTTCTTTCTTTCTTCCTCTCTATCTGTCATTCTATCTCTCTCTCTCTCTCTCTCTCTCTCTCGCTTCATAGTTTTTAAAGGTCGCTTGGAAGAAAAGTTTTCGACGTCGATGGACTACATTAATAGACGTTCCGAAGCGTTTTCTCTCTTTAATTTCTTTCTCACCCTCTTCTTTTTACCTAATTTTTTTCTTTTCTTTGTTTCCTTTTTTCTTCTTTTTTTTCTTTTTTCTTTTTTTTTTTTTTTTGTTCTTCTACCCAGATCCTCCTCGTATCGACCTTCCGAACAACTCGATCGTTTTCTTCGCCCGTGTTAAGTAAAAGAAAGGAAAGTTAGATAAGAAAGAAAAAAGATAGTAGATTCTGTTTCAATGAAAATATACTCCTATTTATTTCTCTCTCTCTCTCTCTCTCTCTCTCTCTCTCTTTCTGTTCCTCTCTCTCTTTCTCTTCCTCTCTCTCCCTTTCTCTCTTCGTTTTTTAACGACGAAGAAAGAATGAAGGAAAAAAAAGAAAAATTGAAAAGAAAATAGGATGTTTTGTTTCGTAGAAAGATTGATCTATGATTCTCGTCAGCCGTTGAAATGATTAATGACAATAAACGTATATCGTTACTTTCATATTATTTGACGTCATCAATGCGATCGTTCTCTTTAATCATAGATCTTCTAAAGAAATAAGCTTTGCTAGTCGTTCGATCATTGAAAATGTTCAATGCTTGAATGATACAAAGTTGAAATTTTGATAAATCGAAATTACTTTCTTACGACTTCTTCTATTTTTCTTCTTTTATAATAGATCACATATATATGCACACACACACACACACACACACACACACACAGCCATACATACATACACACAGACATACATACATACATACATACATACATACATACATACATACATACATACATACATACATACATACATACATACATACATACATACATACATACATACATACACGTATACAGAAAATTTCACATACAAACATAAATAAGTACAATATCTACTTTATACTTATACATGAAAGGCAACTGAGCCGGTCTCATTTTATCGAAAAGTCGGAAACTGGCTCTCTCGAGCCACCAGGAAATTGCAAGTAAATTTTTGACGACCTGCTACTACGCTTCGAAGGTCCGATAACTGAAGTGAGAGAGAGAGAGAGAAAGAGAGAGAGAGAAAGAGAGAGAGAGAAAGAGAGAGAGAGAAAGAGAGAAGTATAATCTGACGAAAAATATGAAGAAACACGAAAAGACTGGAATGAAAAGAGCGATTTAATGAGAAAAAAAGAGAGAGAGAGAGAGAGAGAATAAAATTCAAGAAAGATAAAAGAAGTCTCACTAGAAACTACTGGGAAAATTCTAGCAACAGAGAGAGAGAGAGAGAGAGAGAGAGAGAGAGAGAGAGAGAGAGAAAAAAGGAAATAGTTTCCACGCATGTTCTTAACGAAGAGTAAAATATGGAAAAATTTGAAATATAAAAAACCCCGGTGTATGACGACCGGTATGAAAGCGAAAGAATTTTCTCTTCTCTTTGACGATGATCTTCTGTAAAAAAAAAAAAAAAAAAAAAAAATAAAAAAAAAGAAAAAAAGAAACAGCAACTCAACTCGTGACTGACTCTGAACGAAGTTGAAATTGGTTGCTAGTAGTTTATCCGCTGTTATTACACGATTATTCCTACTGGTACTGACAGTGTCACTCTCCTAATAAGTAGTAATATCACTGCTACTGATACTGACGGTTTCATCGTGTTACCTCTTATCATGAATCAACGTAACCTGACAGACTACTTCTCGCTACATTTTGCACGCAAAACGTTTTTCTAATTAATCCAGAAACTACTCTACTACCGGGGACACTTTTATAGAATATTTCATTACATCCACAAGTCACGTTTCTAGATAACTCATGTATATTCTCCTTCCTTATTCATCTTCTTCTTTTTCATCATCTTCTTTTTCTTCTTCTTCTTCTTCTATTTCTTCTCGTCTTCTGTTTCTGTCTAGTCGTTTCTTTTTTTTCTTCTTCTTCTTCTTTCTTCACTTCCTCTCTTCTTTCCTCATCATCGCTCTATTTTCTTCTTTTCTCTCTCTTGTTTTTTCTTTTTTTTTTTTTTTTTATTCAAAGAATTCCAAATGGAATTTCAATTAGAATTTATAGCTTTAACTCTTTCTCTCTCTCTCTCTCTCTCTCTCTCTCTCTTCTTTTATTTTTTCCTCTTTCTTTTTTTCTTTCTTCTCCTCTATACTTTGAAAGCATTGCTCAATGTTGAAGATCGATCAAGGTCTTTTCGAGAACCTTCGACACGTTCTTCATAATTTCTAATTCAATCGATACTTCGTGATGCGAGCTACTGACGAAATTATAGCTTGTCAATAATTTACATATTTAAACGATCGAGTTGGAAAAATGGCAATCGCCTGTTAAATTTTATCTACGTCAATATTTTATCTACGTTGAATAAATACGTTTAAAATTTTCACCCTACGCTCTACCCTCCCCTCTCCCTACCTCCAGTTTTTATTATATCTCATATATAGATATATATATATATATATATATATATATATATATATATCTAAATGTTCTATAGAGTTATATATTTGTTTGCGTCCACCTATCTATATTTTAATCTTTAAAACGAGCCATAACTAAAACGTTAAATCAGCTGTGTAACTTTCGAATTAAAATGCGAACAGGCCCGTAACTATGTCAATCTTTTTATTATACGTCGCCCGATCGGATTAACTTTTTAGTCGTTTCGCGCACGATATTTCGTTTTCCTTTTCCTACGTCGAATCTCACAAGTACCGTATTCGCATACGTACTCGAGCACACATACAGACACATATACACACACAAATATATACATAAATGCAAAAACGAGATAAAAATATATCAGAAGAGTTTATGGTATTCATTCGTTTTGAAATATCTCGACAGATATCTAATATATCGATCCAATGACAGTAATCTTATAAAGTCCGATTGATTTTCCATTCGGGCATATTTATTATATGGACTATCTACCTGTCGTGTTTATATTGAACAATGAAACGTAATATTTATAATATAAAAAAATCAACGAGAAATCATATTAATTACATTATTAATAATAATTTACATTCGAATGCGAATTCGAACGTTTAATTTATCATCTCCTTATTGCAAACTAATTTCGTATGCCTTGAATATCCTCAAATCGCCGTTCTCAATTCTATTGAAAATTAATTAGGGTGATGTTTCAACGATGATTTCTATTTAACGAAATACTCGAGCTTGCATATGAAATTCGATAATAATTAACTTGTGTTAGGACGAGCTCGAGATCAAAAATCAGTGAGATTACCATGTACAAAAAACAAAATAAAAAAAAAATAAGAGAGAGAGAGAGAGAGAGAAAGAGAGACACTGAGAGGATTTGGTGATTAAAAATCAATCAACTTTACTCGTGGTACCTATCGGTCAAGCACGAGGAGATTATCGAATGGTATTGATTAAAGAGCTCGAACCGATGACGATGTTATTGAGATTCTTAAAATATATCGTGAAATCTCGATTCATCGTCGACAGCAATTATTATTCGTTTAACAAGTTGTCTTTCTCTCTCTCTCTCTCTCTCTCTCTCTCTCTCTCTCTCTATCTATCTATCTCTTCCTTCCTCTTTCTCTCTCTCTTTAGCTCTTAAAAGTTATCATCGGTAAAATTTCATATAAAAAAAAAAAAAAAAATGAAGACATATAAGATCCAATCGAATCTATTTGTCTTAGTAAGAATTGCAAGTTCGTTTGCAATTCATTGTAAAAATTTTTCATTTGTAAAATATTCCATTGTAAAAAATTTCCATTGTAAAGAATTGCATTGTAAAAAAAAAAAACTTTTCACAATTAATTCAATGTCAATGTAATATGGATAAAAATTTTTTATTAAATCAATTCTTCCTTGATTGATTTAAATAAATATTAAAAAAAAAAAAAAAAAAAAAAATGATGTATCGGATCAGCGTGATTTTCTTGTTCTTTTTTTTTTGTTTCTGTTTTTCTTTTTTTTTTTGTTTCTGTTTTTCTTTTTTGTTTTTTTTTTCTTTTGTTTTTTATTCTTATACTTCTCAAGGTGTTGAACAGGAATCTTATTTTTTTTTTTTTTTTTTTTTTTTTTTTTTTTTTTAAAGAAACAATACATATGTCAAAGGAGAAAAATCAAGATGTAAAAAGTGCAATTGTCCGTTCGGATTCGTTATCTCTCCCCCCTTCCCTCCAAAAGAAATAAAAAAAAAAAAAAAGAAACAAAAGAACAAAATAAAAGGGAAGAAAAGAAAATTCATTGGATTTCAAACGATCTCTATCGTAATATTATTTATTAATTATCTTTCTCAATTATTTCAAGGATCAATGGTATATGATCGACGGTAATTGCATAGACAAAATGGAGAGATCCATTTGTCGAGTTAAAGGAAAGAAAAAAAAAAACAAAAAAAAAACAAAAAAGAGAGAAAAGGAAGAAAAGAAAGAAATAAGAAAAAAAAGAAGAGAGAAAGAGAAAGAAAAAGTAGAAAAACATTATTCACCGAGAGAATCGGATACTCTCTTAAATCGTCGTCCAAATATTTGCATCAATTCTATTATCTCGATGAATCTTCATTCGATTATTCCGTCGAATCGTGAGAAATTAAATCGCATAATTCATCATCGTACCTACATTCCCATTTCATTCTCCTTTTGACAATTCGATGATTTTCGAATTGAAAGGAGGGGGGGGGGGGACAGAAAAAGAAAAAAAGAGGATACGAACGATTATCGATTCTCTGACGAAGACCATGAATCTCTCGTGATCGACGCGAGTCTTCGTGAGTTTGAAAGGAAAAAAAAAAAAAAAAAAAAAAAAAAAAACAAAAAAAAGGAAAGAAAAAAAAAATAAAACAAACAAACAAATAAATAAATAAAATTAAATCAAAACGACAGGAAACGAAGAGGGGAAAAAGAAAACAAAAACAAAAACAAAAACAAAAAATTCTTAAATAATATGACAGACCGTCGTGATTTTTAGTTATTGTTCTACGTACGGACGAGAAATTCGGAAAATTTCATTGCAAAATTTAACTCGGTCAACCGGATTCCGCAACCATAGGTTTCATCGAATCTCCCACATCGTGTTGCCTCTTTCACTCTTCCTCTCTCTCCCTCCCTCCATCTCTCTCTCTCTCTCTCTCTCTCTCTCTCTCTCTCTCTTCCCGTACCCTCTATACCTCACCCTCGTCGTATATAATCGATGTTTCTGCAAACGGGCGAACCACGACGTAGCGAGAATAGTTTCGAGTCCTTTTTTCGTTCCAGTTACGTGCTGCACAATTCCTGCGGTCTCATAAATCTCTTCCCTCTTCCTCGTTCTCAGTGTAGCTCTCTCAACTGCACCTCCTTCCCTTCTGCACTATTCTCTTCTCCTCATACCCCTCATGGCACTCTTTCTCTTTCTCTTTCTCTCGCTCTCTCTTTCTCTTTCTCTTTCTTTCTTTTTCTTGTAATCGTCCATTACGCTCTAGCCACTCGTCGAACCTCGTCGAACCTCGTCTTTTCCACTATTTGTTCTATCCATAAAGGTGTATCGAACTCGTTTCTATATATATATGTATATATGTATATGCATGGGTGCATGTATATATGCATGTATGTACGTATATATGTGTAACTTTTCGAACACTTAAGTAACATTCTAAGCTATCTCCTTCTCTCCTTATTTTTTTTCTCTTCCTTCTCTCCTTTCTTTTCTCTTTCTCTTTTTTTCTGTTTCCTTTTTGTTCTTTTGTGTTCTTTCTTTTTTTTTTTTATTTTCCTTCTTTCTTGCTCTCTCTTTCTCTTTTCTTTTACTTTATCGGCCACTAAAGTCAAACGATATATAAAGAAACGTTCCTATGGTTACTTTTTTTTATCTATATATATATATATATATATATATATTTAAAATCACGAGTATCTTATCTGATCGTATTTTTTTTATTGGTTTTTACGGAATGTTCAATGGCATTTTTAATGAAAATATTGTATGTGTATATATATATATATATATATAGAACTTATCTCGAACTTTATGGAATTATTTTAACAAGGTAACATAATGTTTATTTCCGATAAATTCTCGACAAGATTGAGATATATAATTTTGTTGAATTTTACGTATTAAAACGATGTATTATAAATGGGATAGTTTCGAATAATCCGATATTTCGTTTAATAAATAAAATTTTAATTTTATATCGATGAAAATATAGTTTTTAATTAGAATAATTCAAATGATCATGTCATCGTTTGTTACTATATCTATACTTTACTTAGATCGAGATCATTTTAATCAGGAAGAATTATTATTCGCTAATTATACCAACTTTATTTATCGTATTTTCGTTTCTTTTTTTTTTTTTTCTTTTTTCCTTTTCCTCTCTATTTTCTTTTTTTTTTTATTTATTTATTTATTTGTTTTTCTTTTTTTTTTCTTTTTTTCTTTTTTTTTTTCTTTTTTTTTTTTTGTTTTCCACCCATAGAAGAAGTCTCGCAAATTAATCAGAAAATTGATACGAGCGAAGGATCGAAGAATTAGGAAAAAAAAAAAAAAAAAGAAGAAAAGGAACTAAAATATAAAAAGAATTTAATCTCCTACGAAGTCTGGTCGTACGCACGAATAACATCCAAGCAACATTAATTAGACCCACAATTACGATAATGGGTGAGTTCGTGCATGGCAATTATCGTAGCGCCACGACGGTAGTTAATTAAGAAAAATTCAATTAAGCTCTTTTGGCGGGTACGAGACAGAGGGAGGTAAACGAGGAGGTGTTGGGAATATAGAAATGGCTAAAGCACAGGGAAAAAAAGAGGGGAGAGAGAGAGAGAGATGGAGAGGAAGAGAGAAAGATCGAGAGAGAGAGAGAGAGAGAGAGTGAGATAGAAAAGAAAGAAACGAGAGGAAGGTCGGCTATTACGCGACGCGTGTACGCACACGATAAAAAGAAAAAGGAAAAAGGTTACTTCTGATCTTTTCGAAAGGACGCCTTTCTCATTTTTAGGGTTTTTCTTTTTTTTATTTAATTATTTTTCTTTTTTTTTCTTTAATATTCTTTTTTTTTGTGTTTCTTTATGCTCGTTGTCCCTTCACCGAGGAAAAAAATATTTAACGACGCGTAAAATGATTTTGGCAGTAACGTAGGTCTGAAAGAATCGATCCCTTTGTTCCCCTCAATTTTGTGTACAATTGCGAGAAATTATTTCCTTCTTTTCCTTTTTTTTTTTTTTTTTTTTTTTTTTTTTGGAACGTTCGAAAATTCTGTTATTTTATTTTATTTTTTTTTTCCTCCCTTTGCTTATAAAGCTTATAAATTTTCGAAAGGGTAATATTAGGGTAATATTATTGAGGAATAACTTGATCGATACATCGATAAATTCGATCACACGCGTATATACATATAAAGAATTTAATTAATTTAATATATTCCATCGATTTATACTTACTCGAATAAAGTTTACCTGGTTAAAAATATATTTCTGATAAGCATAAGAATAACGTTAAAGATGAAATATTTCGAAAGAAGATATCTTTGAAAATTTTCGATCTTCTTCCGTACATTTCGAAAACGTTCTTGATCCTTTTGACGTTAACGACGTAAATCCGTACACGTCATTCGTCGAAATAGAATTATCTTCGGCTCTTATCGAATATCTAACTGAGATTATCGTAAAGGAATTATCAATGATTCGTTAATAATATATAACGCATAAAATATAACATGAATCGTAAATAATTAATTAATCATTATTAAACAATGATCGAAATATGATAATAATTAGAAAGAATAAAATTAATGTAAAGATAATAATAATAATAATTTTTAAATGTTATAAGAGTTGACACAGGAATTTCAATGGCACGCATCATCCCCAGTATATTCGATATTCCATGAGATAAGGGAAGTTTGTCTAACAGCAAACTAACCCCTAAACTATCCTCACCTACCAGTTCACCAATTTACCATTACAACTACCATCAACATCATCGTCATTTATACAAATTTCCATCTACATCTCCATCTTCATTTCTATCTCTCTATATTTCTCTCTATCTCTCTCTCTCGATCGAGTTCCACTTAACCGATGACTATCATATCTATCTATCTATCTATCTATCTATCTATCTATCTATCTATCTATCTATCTATCTATCTATCTATCTATCTATCTATTCAGCTGCCCAACTTTTTTTCTCTAACAATTTTCGATAGTACGTACGTACTCGTACATACGTACACAGCAATCTCGGCAAATTGCAATGGACCATACAATACGGACGCAGTTGCTCGTACGACCAAATCTCGTATGCTATGGTTCTCTTACGCTCGTTCTTGTCGAAAATTCGTGGCACAGTACCAGAGTGAAATTCAACGATAACAGAGAGACTGCATTCTAGTTCACTTTGTATATATATATTATATATATATTATATATATATATATATATATATATATATATATATAAAGAAAAAAAAAAAGAAAAGAATATATTTTATATATCCCATTGTTAAAGGAGACTTTATTTTAAATGTATTTATAAAAATAATTCATCGAGATTGTTCGTAGACTTGAAAATTGAATTGTTATTATTAGTTCGATTATATTCAATTATTTTGCTTTATACATAGAACATAAGTTTATCGATCATTAAGATCAAACATTTAAGATAATTGTAGATTGTTGCTTATCTTCAGGCGCGAAAACCGGCTTAATGTTCTATCGTCTTCCGTAGAGAATTATCGAGTTAGTTAGCCGAAGTTATTCTACCAGACTAGTCGGCAGTAGTGCATCCTTGCAAGTTTACGTTCACCAAAGAAATATATTGTCCGTTAGATCAATGATGTGATAACTGAATATGGAGGTCTTCTTCGTTTACTTAAACATTTCTTCGTTCATCCGTATATTTAAATATTACATTAAACTTATTGCCTTTTAAAATAATAATAATATTATCTAATAAATTTTGATTTGTAGAACAATATATATATATATATATATATATATATATATATATATATATATATATATAAAAGTGGATCATCTGATGAGAAAAAAAATAATGATAATAATTTAATATGCACAAATAAATTAATCCTTGGAAAATTTTAAATAAATATGATTTATATGATATTTTAAATAAATATGATAACTATTTCATTAAGATTAATAAACAAAAAAGAAAAGAAAAAAAGAAAAAAGCAAAAGGAAAAGAAGAATACAAGCACACACGATTTCCTTAGTCTCATCAGTAGCGTGATAATAATTAGAGAAAGAAATGTTTAATTAATTAAATGCCGCAAAAATGTAAGCTTTTTAATTCGTGTTCGTCCCTTGTACAATATAACTTGTAAGTGTATCCTTTTCATTCTAGTCGACAAAGTTAATGCTACCGCCTACCACATATTCTTTGTTCCTTTTAATTTCTTAAAAGCCATGAAATGAGAAATGAGAAAACGGTGGAATGCCTGGAGGCGTTCGTAGACTTTCTTTAAACTTAATTTTCCTTTCGTTAAATCGCTTTGTCAAATGCAACGATTAATCTCAAAGAAACAGTTCCGATTCGTCCGCTATTTCCTTTTGTTTTCTTTTTCTTTTCTTTTTATCTTTTTCTTTATCTTTTTCTCTTTTTTCTTTTAATTTTACTTATTTATTTATTTATCTCGTCCAAAGGGAATTTGTGGCAACGCTGAATAAACAATTTTCAAATGTACCAATATATTTGTATAATAATAATAATAATAATAATAATAATAATAATAATAATAATAATAATAATAATAATAATAGCAATTATAACTATTAATATTATTATATCGATGTTTTAGTAATAATAATTACAACAGAAATTGCAACGTCTTCTTCCTTACTTTGATAAACGTTTGAATGGACAACGTAATGAGAAAATTTTCGCATGACTTATCCCCTTGAAAATTGTTCTTAACAATGTCATATATAAAGTATATAAAGTATGAAAATATTTGATAACTTTTAATCATTATCTTATACGAAAAGTAATAATTAATAATTAATAACCAAACAATTTTCATTAAGAATTTAAGAAACGTTAAATTAAAGAAACAATCTCTAATTTATAAAAGGAAACAAAGTGAGTATTAGAAATTTTAAGAATTTCTTTTGGGGCGTACTTGAGTGAAAGGAAGAGGAAAGAGGAAAGAAAAAAAATAAAGAAAGAGAGAAATAAAAAAGAGAGAGAAAAGAGATAACCGATAATGAAAGACAGACGGAGAGACAGAAAGAGAGAGAGAGAGAGAGAGAGAGAGAGAAAGAGATAGAGAGAGAGTATCCAAAGGTATTATCGACTCGATTACGTAGAGAAGGCTACGAAGTAGACAATTTCTACTTTGGATCGACGAGAAGTACCCTGGTTTTCTTCTTTGACGCAAAAGGGCAATAGAGACTGGGCAACGTTCGACGTTCGATTTGGAAAATCCCTACGAGACCGGAATCCAGCCGAAGTACTTCTATTCGGAAGTGCACTTTGAAGGAGTTTCCAAGTCAGTTTATACGTAGATATGGATCGAATATACATATATATATTTATATATATATATATATATATATATATATATATATATTTATATATATACGTATGTGTATATACATATATATGCGTATATATATATATATATATATATATATATATATATATATATATGTATATATATATATAGATGTGTTATATATAAAGTTTGCGAAAGTTTAGGCTACCTGACTACTCCAGAGATTGTGAGAGTTAGAGCGAGAAGGTTAGAGAAGAATAGGAACGACGAAACGGTGGCCGTTCGAGTTTGAATTTACATTTAATAATTGCATTCGATTAATATTCATTGGAATGCAAAGCGATTCTGTAAAACGGCAAATCCACCTTCCTATATATATATATATATATATATATATATATATATATATATATATATATATATATATACATATATATATATATATCTTTTTTTATTTCTCTTTCTTTTTCTCTTTTTCATTCAATTTTTCTTTTTTCTTTTTATTCTTTATATCTTTCACTTCGACGTCCAGCAATACCACAAGGAAAATGGAAATTTTCTAAACGTTTTGCAAAGTCTTAAACGATCAAGAGAGAATGATTCAGTCTCTTGAATCACCTAGTGGCAAAGAAATAAAATTCCGTTTCTCTCTCTCTCTCTCACTCACTCTCTCTCTCTTTTTCTCTTTCTTTGAGAGAATTCTAATGAAATTCGTCTTCGAGCTGGAAGTTCTCGACGGGACCACTAAATTTATTTACCCGAGTAAAGATCGAGAGTGAACGGTCTACCTCGATCTACCAAGGATTTCCTTTCGTATTTTCTATGTATTTTGTAAAATGTAAGTAAAATCGAGACATCCAAGTTAAAGTTGAATTCATTCTTTCAAATAAACATTCTTTTTTTTTTCTCTTTTTTCTTTTTTCTTTTTTCTTTTTTTCATTTCCATTCTCTTCTTCTTCTTCTTCTTTTCTTTTCCTCGTTTTATAGATAAATAAATTGCCTGTTGTAAGATAGACTTTTTGATTGAATAATTCCAGTTTATCGATAGAATCAAATGCAATATTTATTTATTCCAAAAATAAAATAAAAAAGAAAAAGAAAGTATTAGAGAAATATATATTATGAAAACAATGAAATATAAATTTAACGTTATCATTTAATCTAACATTCATCATCGATGATCTCGAATTTAAATTAAATTCGAGAATCTTCAATGATAAAATCTAATGGAAGATCATAGACAAAGTTATTATACACGGAACGCAAGTGTACTAATTACTATGAAACTCGAATCATCAGATTTCGAAGTGAAGGTTAGAATCAGGGATAGATCTGACTATCCGATGTCATCGAAAGATACGTTCGAAACTTTTGAACGTTCTAAGGTAACTCGAGTTTCTATTCGATCGAATATACGATAACGTCTCGTTTACATTGATGAGAACGCACGTAATCTAATCTGACGTCGAACGAAACGATTCGAATTTCATGGCCATGATACTACATAAGCGAGTGACTCTCTGGACCGATGATTATCGGAGTGCATCGTATGTCAGCAATGTCACTTTGAATCTTTATACAGAAGGATCGGATCTATATCAAAAAAAAAAAAAAAAAAGAAAAAAAAAAGAAAAAAATTATCAATAGAAATTCTTTCGTTCATTCTTAAAACGATTATTTAATTATGAGAAATTAAATGAAAAATTTCAATATCTAATATTTACTATATGACGATACGTTTATTATGAAATATCATAATCTATATAAATTTTCAAAAATAATCCATTTAAACATTATTCGTCTTTAAAATAGTCTGACAGGATTAGATCAAATTAAATAACACTATAAACGATTAAAGCCATAAAACGATTGTTTTTCTATGACTCGTTGATGAAACGAGTACGTGATTGTTCAGACTTAAACGTCTCAATATATTATTAAGGATTCTTCATTCTATAAGAAATAGAAACACTCGCTTGTAAAAGATTAGAAAAGTAAGAAAATAAAGGAAAGATAGAAACTAATTGGATTGATCGAAGATCAATCGTTTCTTCTTGTATTACAACGAAGAAAAAAATGAGACGATCTTCATTGAAAATTTTCCCCCATAAGTACGATCCCCATAAGATAAAGTTAACGTAACGAAACTTGCATCTCGATTCGACGGTATACCGAAATCGTCCTGAAAGCGTTTCACTTAGAAAAGATAAGAAATAAATAGAAAAAGAGAGATAGAGACAGAGACAGAGATAGAGAGAGAGAGAGAGAGAGAGAGAGAGAGAGAGAGAGAAAGTGACAAACAAAAACAAAAACAAAAACGCAAAACAAAACAAAACGAAATTAAAGAAAAAAAGAAAGAATGAAAAAAATGTCCATACCTGAGAAATCTTCGTTAGAGCATCGTGTCGATCCTTATATCTTCCACGAAGAAAACAAGAAACACATGAGTGATAAAAAAAAAAAAAAGAAAGGACTCTTCTAACACCTTTCGTTCTTAGCCATTTGAATGAAAGCACATTCCCTTTCTCCTTGATTTGTCACAGAAGAAATAAGGAGAAGAAAATAAAACAGGAAAAAGAAAAAGAAAACAAATATCAACACGTTCGTCGTCCTTTTAAAATGTTAACAACAAATCTCACAATCATAAACGGTACATACATACGTCACCGTATTTAAACGTCTCTTACGTGATGGAATTATATCTCTCGAATCTTTTCCGAACAATAGAAACACAATAATCAACGAGACACGCACACACGACACACGTCGATTAGATTTTTCTTCGGCAGAGTAGGAGAAATTAATTAGAAGAAAATATAAAAGAATAATAAAAAAAGAAAAACGAGTTCAATGAATTGACAGATCTACGGTGGGGAAAGTTAAAGGAAGAAATAAAGATTAGAAAATTAAAGAAGAAAATTGTTGAAGATAAAAACGAGATGTATTTCATACGAGTTATTAATAAATCCTTGCGTTATAGGTCC
>NC_060973.1:3270000-3277500 GCF_910589235.1 Vespa crabro
ACACATTATCCGCTGTAAACCAATTTTGCATAAATTCATGTATCTATGTATGTATGTATGTATGTATGTATGTATGTATGTATGTATGTATGTATGTATGTATGTATGTATGTATGTATGTATATATGTATAATAATATGATAATAATGATGTAGATAATTTCTTTACAAATAAAAGATATATAATAATTTAACGTCATGTATAAACTACTATTAATTTTCATTTTTATTAGAAAATATATTCATAATTTTCTGTATGTCTGGCCAACCATTTAATCCTTTAATCTTTTCGATATTACGATACTTTTCTTTTTCATATTTTTTCTGTAAAATTTTTAGTAAAAACTAATTTTCTCATGTTAAAAGAAAACAGGAAATTGGAAAACTTCGAAATACTAATATGCGTTTGTTTATGATATTAATACATTCTCTGCCGTAAACCAATTTTGCATAAATTCATATATTTATATAATAATAATATTAATAATAATAATAAAAATAAAAAAAAAAATAATAATAATAATAATAATGCAGATAATTTCTTGCAGATAAAAGATACAAAAGAAAAACATTTATTGTCATATTTATTACATAAAAAAAAAAAATGTATTGTTATTAGTGAATATATTCTTAATGATTTTAAATATCACACAAAAGAAACCTTTAAAAACATTTTCAATAATGTATGCAAAAAATGGATACACGGAAGACAGGCTAAATGTGTTAATTTACAATTATGACTAATTCATATAGATTTTTATGATTTTAATAACAAATTTAAAATTAAATATTTCTTTGTAATATTATCATTTACATTTATTATAATGTTTCGCGTTTTACCCAATATCACCATTCTCCATGCATTTTATTACTGTCAAATGCGCGTATGTATCTACTGCTTTCATGATTATTATTATTATTATTATTATTATTATTATTATTATTATTATTATTACTATTATTATGCAATGTATGCAGCATACGTAAAAGTAACAATAACTATAAAGTAGCTTAACAAAGTAACTATTAAAGTAACTTAACAAAGAAAAAAAACTTTCAAGGAAAAAAGAAATGATTCAGAAATATGAGAAAACGAACCTTTTTTTTGCGAAGAATGTAACAATAAAAAAAAAAAAGGAAACAGAAAATGAAAAATGGAGATCGTATATATATATATGAAAAAACGCATTAAATAAAAATATCAATAACAAACAAACAAACTGCAACATTGTTCGATTTATTTAGAGATCAGACAGTTCCTATTAAGAATTCAAAAGTTCAAACATTTTTTATTTACCTGTCGGCTCGTTTGATCAATATATGCAGAAGACCGAAAGAGAGAGAGAGAGAGAGAAAACATATCGATTGTTATTGCAAACTTACAAATATACAAAATTAAAGGATATAAAATTATTTATTAATAACAATTTTTATCCTTAAATTAATTATTTCATCGAAGATATCAAAGACTC
This sequence comes from Vespa crabro, assembly GCF_910589235.1. Lineage (NCBI taxonomy): Eukaryota > Metazoa > Arthropoda > Insecta > Hymenoptera > Vespidae > Vespa > Vespa crabro. Next base: position 3,271,472 of record NC_060973.1, read on the forward strand.
GTTTCTCTATGAGTACTGATCGAATTAATGGGAGGGAGGGGGGAGGAGGGAAGAAAAACGAAGAGAGAAGTAAGAAGAAGAAGAAGAAGAAGAAAAAGATGATGAAAAAGAAAAGTGGGTTGGCAGCTTGGATTCATTTTCTCACTGAAAGTCTAAGTTCGAACAACGCCGAAACGAAAAGTTAGCGGAAACGGAACCACCAAAGATTCCAATGGTTCCTCTTCTTCTTCTTCTTCTTCTTCTTCTTCTTCTTCTTCTTCTTCTTCTTCTTCTTCTTCTTTCGTGGCAACCATGAAACCCCAAAGATTTTCTTGTCGGATAGATCGAACGAAACCGATTTTGCGGCGATTCAATTCCGTCGGAGGAAAGTTCGGATGGTTGGTATGGCAGAGCCATTGGCTGCCAAGAGAAAATCTACGAACGATTCTCTACGATTTTCGATTCTATGTGTACGTTTGTGAAAAAAGAAAAAGAGAAATAGATATAAAGATAGAGATATATATATATATAAAGGAAAGGATTCTCAATCGTAATTATGATATCATTTGGATTTTCAGATCAAAAAAAAAGAAAAAAAAAAATAAAAAAAATAAAAGAAAAGTGAAAGTGTTCAATAATCGTGAATAATAATTGAATATAATCATTTAAAATACTTCATTCTATTCTTAGAAATTAGATTCCTTAATAAAAAAAAAAAAAAAAAAAAAAAACAGAAATCTCCCTTTGATATTCTAAGCTCGATTGAATTACAATGTATATCAGTCTTAAACGTATCTTGTTAGTTTCTATTTCCTAACTTCTTAAGACTTACGGATACCACGCAAACCACGCTTTATCGTATTTAACGATAATGAAGATCCCTTTATCTGATAATCCTATGTAGTTCGACGAGTACATGTTCTAATGAAAGAAATTTATTTTCAATAGTTTATTATCATAAACTTCTATATTAATTATTATCATTTAAAGTTTTCTTTTATTATGAAACATAGTTAACAAATAATTCTCTTTTTATTCGTCTTTACTCCATCCCAATGTTATCAATGAATTATAATATACACACACATATATATATATGTATATAATAATTAATATAGAATTTATTTATTATTATATATTGATCGATATTTGAGAAAAAAGATCGATATTTCTTGAGAAAGAAAGAAAGAAAATTAATAAATAATAAAAGAAAGAAGAATGGAAGAAAAATATATATATAAAAGACGAATGTAGTGATAGAAAGTGACTTTAAAGATCATTATTGATTGGCGATATTCGATTCGAGATAACCATATCGATAGTAGAAGCAGAAAGCGTGTTTCGAAGTTTCTACGAACATCATTCTCGAGTCCAATGAAATTCTGTTAGTAGAGGAAGTTCACTTGCCGGTAACACGCAAAAGCAATAGGACACGTTCTATCGCATAAGTTCGCTGAAGGAGTTACGACTGTTCAAAGAAGTTTCGACTTAGGTTCATCGTCGGTTGTCCTTCGTTTCGTTACTGAACAATGGGACGGACCACTTTGTGATTTACTTTATTATTGCATTCATTATGATATTTTTTCAAATCATCTTTTCATTTCTCCCTTTCATATAGTTTCTATTAATATTATTCTATCTTTTAATTATATTGTCTATTTAATTATATTATTCATTTATATTATTATTCTATCTAATTATTATTAATATTATTATATCTTTCTATCTTTCAAAAGTCTCTTGTCAAATTTTTCTTTTACTTTGTTGCAATATAGAGTATATATATATATATATATATATATATGAAATGAAAAATAATATACGATGCGTTTATTATAATTTAAAATATTCATTAAAAAATAATAGACTAATAATCATTTTAGTTTCCTCGACGTATCATTCGATTACAACGACGACAATTTTAACGTAATTGCGTATATGTAGAGAAACGATTAGAAGAAAGAGGAAAATGAAAGTAAATAAAAAGATAGATAAAAAAAGAAATACAAAAATAAATAATAGTAAAAAGAGAGAGAGAAAGAGAGAGAGAGAGAGAGAGAGAGAGAGAGAGAGAGAGACGAGATTTCATTCGGATTAATTAAGATTTATATTAACCTATGTACGTAAATAGATACAATAGTCAACTTTAATCAAATAGAAAAGAGAGAGAGAGAGAGAGAAGAGTACAGAGGGAAGAAGAAGGACGAAGGATTTACGTTAGTCTTCGCATCCATCACAAAGCAACTAAACTGAAGAAACAAATGGGAAAAGCAAAATGTCCAATTTAATTGAAGTTTAAAACTGTCACTAGGAAAAGATTTGCCGATTCAATTTATTTTGCGATATCACTATTGTGAAAAATTTTCCTTCTCTATCTTTCTTTCTCTCTTTCTCTGTCTCTCTCTCTCTCTCTCTCTCTCTCTCTTTCTCTTTATCTCTTTCTTTTTCTTTGTGTTCATCTGCTTCCATCTTATTCGATCGAATATTCTCTTAAAGACACGATTCCATCTAATTAAGTATCTATCTCACGTCTAAGTATCTTTCGAAACTGATCAAGATTTTTCTCTCTCCCCCCCTCCTCTCTGTATCTCCGTCATCGATCCTTCCCCCTACACCCTAACCCTCCCCGCTTCCCCGTCACAACTCTTCGATCATCGAATTTCGATTATCTATCGGCGAATGCCGAAACGAGAAAAGATTTTTAAACGATAAGAACGAATCCAGGCGATCACTTTGATCACTTCTCATCGAAAAGATAACACAGATTCGTCTGACATTTTCGATATAGCGTAGGATGATAACCAATTAATTTTAATTCTCGTGGGAATTATGACCAAAGGATGAGAGGAGAAAGAGAGAGAGAGAGAGAGAGAGAGAGAGAGAGGGAGAGAGAGAGAAGTAAAACGTTTTAAAGAGTCTTAAATTAAAGAAAAGATACACGTATACATTTAACTATATACATCTATTTCAATGATTATTGTATTAAATTATATTATTAGGTTGGAAACCATGAAACGGGCGTTGAATGAAAATAAATGACTAAACAAAAACGCCCGTATCATAGTTTCCAACCTAATATATATATATATATATATATATGTATATCCCGTTTTTTATTTAATTTTTCGCAGGATTAAAAAAACAAAAAATAAACAATAAAAATGAAAAAAATAAGAAGAAAAAGAAGAAGAAGAAGAAGAGAGGAAACATAAAAGAATTATTAATTTTTGTCGATAATTAAAAATTCATGATAATAGAAATTCATCTAATATAACTTGAAATGGAAAAAGGTCGTACGAATAAATCTCTTGAATAATTTACAGTCAGACATATTAAAAAAGGAAATATTCTCGATTGGTTTATAAACGACGTGGAATAAAGAGAGAGAGAGAGAGAGAGAGAGAGAGAGAGAGAGAGAGAGAGAGTAAGTAGGTAGGAGGTACAAAAGTAAAACGTGCATTTGATATAATGTTCAATAATTGTATGATCAAAGAAATCGAGAAATACAATGGAGAAAAATAATGTACGTTTATATGTGTGTCTTACGTATACCTGCGTATTTCTCTCTCTCTCTCTCTCTATCTCCATCTCTCTTTGTGTGTGTGTGTGTATGTGTGCGTGTTACCCTCTTTAATAATTTCCCTTTCGTATAGCACGTTAAATATTGTGTAATCGATTAAAATCTGTATCGCACGAGCCATGTATCAGCTTTCGTTCGGTTTCAACAGTGAATTCTATTCGTCGAACGAATGAACGTATGAACGTATGAACCGTATGAACCGTATGAACGAATGAACGAGGCAACATATCGAGCCCCCGTCTTTCTTCCAATCACGTTAATTGAAGAGGTCCCGTACGTCCTGATACGCTATGCGGAACAGAAAATTACTCGTTTTCAGCGTGTAGAAAATTACCAGCGTTGATTGCACGAATAAAAGAGTAGAGTGTATGAGAGGGAAGGGGGGGGGTGTGTGTGGGAAAGAAGGGGATGAAGAAGGGACTGGTGGCAGGCAGGTGGATGGGTGGTTGGGTTTCTGGTTGGTGGAAAAAGGATTGTAAAAAGAAAAAGAAAAAGGATAGAAGAGGGGGAGAAAAGTACGCAGGTTTTCGTAAGGCAGAAATTAAAACTTCGTTAACTCGATGTCTACCAGTTCCCGCTTGCCCGTACGTGTAAACTTTTTTCTTTTTCTATTTGTCCTTTTTTTTTTGTTTTTTGTTTTTTTTTACCGTTTGTTTTTTATCTTCCTTTTCTTTTTTTTTTTTTTGTCTTTAGCTTCTTCTTCCTCTCCTTGCTTACTTGCTTACTTGCTTACTTGCTTGCTTGCTTGCTTGCTTACTTGCTTGCTTGCTTGCTTGCTTGCGTGTTCTTTTATCTTTCTTTTCTTTCCTTTCTTCTTTTTCCTTCCATTTTTTTTTCTCTTATCTTTTTTCATTTCTTTGCTATAAATAAAAGGCAGTACGAAACTAATTATAGGTACGAATTTTACGGGATTATAGAGAAGTAGTAAAATTAAGGGAGAAAGAAAGGGGAAAAAAAAAGTCAAAGAAAAGAAAAGAAAAGAAAAGGAAGGAAAAGAAAAAAGATGTAGTTATAACGGACCGACCTACGTTCTCGAGCGTTAATGGTATGTAAAATAGAAGAAAAAAGAAGGGAAAGAAAAAAGAAAAAGAAAAATATATATATATATATATATATATATACATCGTTTTTAATTATAAAGCAATTTTACGTATTTCTTCTCAGATATCGTAGGCGTTATAATTTTTTTTATGTAAAAAAAAAAAGAAAAAAAAAAGAAAGAAAGAAAAAATTCTTAAAATATTTCACTTATATGTATATATATATATATTTTTTTTTTTCTAATCGCACTTATTACAACAAATAATTACAATCTTTCCGTAATAAATAAAAAAAAAAACAAATCCAACAAATCTAACAAAAATCTACGAACGTATAAGAATTAAAGAAGAAAATTAAAAATTAAGAAGAAGAAGAAGGAAAAAAGGAAGGAAAAGAAAAAAGAAGAAGAAGAAAAAAGAAACGGGATCTCTTGTTTTGTGGGAGAGAATTAAATGAGAGGCTTCTTCCAAAAAAGCTCTTCCAAAAAAAAAAAAAAAAAAAAAAAAAAAAAAGAAAAAAAAAGAAGAGAAAAAAAAAGAAAAGAAAAAGAAGAAAAACTATATCTTACGTTGTAGGTGAATACAATTTATGGGATAACAATTTTTAACAATGAGATTAAAGTCAAAGTTCAAAGTCTAACATTCCTGTTAGGTGCAATTTATTTACTGTTTCCTTTCCCCTTGTCCCTTGTGACCTATCGGAATGGCCTTAGGGATGAAAAGTGTCCTCGTAACGGTCGAGACGAATGAGCAGGAAAGGAGAAAGCCAGGAGAGGCAGCTTGACAAACGCGACAACGATCGAGGTAATTGAAGAACGAGAAAACGGAAACTATGGGGGAGAGCTTTGGACTCATTCTCTCTCTCTCTCTCTCTCTCTCTCTCTCTCTCTCTTTCTCTCTCTCTCTCTCTCTTTCTAACTCAACGAGCACGCACCTTAACAAGCCGACAAAACGATTAAGATGAATTAACCTTATTCAGAAGAAAGGCACGATCGCTTGCGGAAGCACAAAACACGTGTCCCGTTAAGTTCGAATGTTACTATGCACAATGAATATTACGATTCACTAATTAGTCTCTCTCTCTCTCTCTCTCTTTCTTTCTTTCTCTCTTTTATCTCTCTCTCTCTCTCTCTCTCTCTCTCTCTCTCTCTTTCTCTATTTCTTTTTCATTGTACATACACTGAAATATCTTTCTGGCTACGATCACGATAAAATTTAATAAACTTTTATCTATTACGTGACAGAAGATATGAACTTGGACAATTAGAAATAATAATGTAAAGTTTACGATCCAATTATCGATTCTTATCGATTATTTTTTAGATACAAATAATTCGATATTGATCGTTTACTAAGAACAATGGCCTGAATCGATTGATAAAAAAAAAAAAAAAAAAAAAAAAAAAGAAAGAAAGAAAAATTATAGGGCA
>NC_060973.1:3282500-3297500 GCF_910589235.1 Vespa crabro
AAGTACGGAGAAAAGCGTGAGAGCAAAGTCTTGCTTTATTGAATCTTAAAGCTCACTTAGCGACTATAGGCTTTCCATGTTTTCGCGGCACAGCGTAACATTTATATCTCTCATAAATCGTTGAAACCTGGCCGATCGTAGAATGCATTGCTCGAGCAGCTGTTCCACAACTCGCAAACCGATAAAATTTTAACTTCCACCACTTTCTCTCTCTCTCTCTCTCTCTCTCTCATTCTCTCTCTCTCTTTCTCTTTCTCTCATTCTCTCACTCACCCTATCATCGTTCATCTTTTAAAGATCGCTAGAACCAATGGTAGCTTGCAGTAATATACGTTAGAGTATGAGAGTAAACTTAGCTCGTTCTTCTAAAAAGAAATCAGCCGAGTTGAATAACGTGAAATTATTAGATCGCGAAGAAAAATTTACTCTATGAATTTCTTCAAAATCTTCTTTCGTAAATCGAAAATATTCATTCTGAGAATATTTTTAATAATCTCAGGATTTACAGGAACCTCTCTTTCTCTCTTTCTCTCTCTCTCTCTCTGTATATATATTTCTCTCTCTCTCTCTCTGTATATATATTTCTCTCTCTCTCTCTCTCTCTCTCTCTTTCTTTCTCTTTCTCTCTCTTCCTTTCTCAAGTAGGTTGACCTATACGTTTGTAGAACGTAAATATGCAGGAAGTTTTGATCGGATAGCACGTTGAGCTTCCATTTTAAACGGGACGCATCTAAGAAGATTCGCCGTATAATCCTAAGGAAAAGCTCGTATCTCGGTGTAATCTCGCGTGCAAAGGTATTCCTCTTCTCTCATTCAAACACACATACACTCGCATACATATTTACGTAGATACATCCATACATACATACACATACGCACGAGTTTCCTTGCTTCATATATTCCGTTAATATAAAGTAAATTTTACGGAAAAATAGGAAGGAAACTACCAGGTTTTTACTCTCTCTCTCTCTCTCTCTCTCTCTCTCTCTCTCTCTCTCTCTCTCTCTCTCTCTTTTAAATCTTTTATTTAACTATACGCAAGAAATATAATTAATAAAATACATTTAGTAAAATATTATCGATGACGTTTAATGAATATTTTTAAAAAGGGATTAAAAACTAATTGTATCTTTTATATCTAATAAAAAGAAAAAAAAAAAAGAGAAAAAAGAAAAAAAAAAAAACGAAAAGAAAGAAAGAAAAAGAAAAAAGATCTTTCCCATATTTAATATTTTCCCTTTTTATTAGGAACATTGGAAAAATATTTGTTGAATTTTGATTCGATATATTAAAATGTATAAATATTTAAAGTTCACGGTAAAGAATACTTTGAATGTTCGTATGTAAATCGATGGTTTGTTGAATATACATATGTACATACGTATGTACGTATGTACGTAGATATAAACACGAAACCGAAAACCTGTTATTAACTGCTTGCGAATGGTTTTCATGCATGCGTATTGCATGGACACCGCACTTGGTCAAGCTTAATACACGCTTTAGATTATCCTCTTCGAATCTCGTTCGGTTATGCCGTCACGGTCGTCGTTACGTATACGTAACACCGGTGACCGTACGTAATCGTAAAAGCTAGCAGAAACGAGACCGAGATAGTATGTGACATTTCAGAGTAATGAAAACGGAGTTGCATGGTCGCATCAGTCACTTTTACATCCATCATCCAATCTACCAAAGCGTCTTTTACAAGCAAAGATTTACTTTATTTACCAACGCCACGTTACTCTCGATCTTTTTACCTTCTTATCGCACGTTTTTGGTTATCTTTTTTTCTTTTTTTTTTTTTTTTTTGGTTTTTCTTTCGTCAAGATCTTTTTTCCAACGGCCCTTCTTTTTTTTTCTTTTTTCTTTTGTTTTTTTTTTGCTTTTTTTTTCTTATTCTCAATATCTATATTATCGTACGACACGTATTTTGTGAACAGAATAAAAAAAAAACAAAAAAAAACAAAAAAAAAAGAAACAAGAAAGAATCACATCGTTGTACTAAATGTCATAGAATTGATATTCTTGTATCAAATTTAAAGTTTTATTGTTAATAATTTGAAAATAATTTTAATGAAAAAGAATTTTATTAAAAAATAAATTTAATTGTATAAATTTTTTATAGATGAGATCGTTTGAAATTGTCATATGTCAAATCGATTCAAAATCTCTTTGAACAAACAAAAAGAGAGAGAGAGAGAGAGAGAGAGAGAAAGAGAAAGAAAATTTCTAGAGATAGAAAAATAATCTGTTGGCAATGTTAAATGCCAACAGATAAACATCTGGACATTCATAACTTTAATATTTTTAATTGAGCTTGAATTTATTAATTACCAGATATGTAGACCAATATACCTGTTACATATATGAATACTTATTGAACTTTTACAAGTGCTTTAAATAAAAAATAGCCCAAATTGTATAGGCAATTATCAATGATCATCATGAACTCTTTCAACGCGTTTAATATTTTTCATTGACATTCAACTTAACGATTAACTTAATTAACGCTTTTTAATATTTTCTAGATCTATTTGAAACAATTTTAATAGCCGACGATTCGAACGAAATATATTTAACCTTTTTTCATTTTTAATTTTTCTACGAAAATAAAATCGATTATTCTTGTTTAACTTTTAATACTCGTTGTTTTCTATATTGAAAAGTATATAACGAAAGGTAATAAACAAAAATTCAAGAATGATTACGAACGATTAATACAAATATTATCGGGAATGTATTCACGAACGAAATATGATATAGAACATGAACATGGTTATCGATTTATGGGCTGGAATAAACAAGTATTTGATGAAGATCGGGAAGAGAGGAGGGATGATGGAGGAGGGGAGGAGTTTGGATTTGTCACTTGGCTAGCAGTATTTAATCGACACAAATAATTTTCATGTCCGTTTCAGTTGGTTAGCCACTCGATCGAACGCATACGGATACGTTTGCACGATTACATGGTATATGTAATTAGTACGTGTACGTACATTTAATGAATTCGATTAAGATCGATTTAAGTTAGAGATAAGAAAAGAAAAAAAAAAAAGGAACTCTATCTCTCTCTCTCTCTCTCTCTCTCTCTCTCTCTCTTTGTCTTTCTCAAGCTCATGATTAATTAAATAAATTTGACATAATTAATTGTCCTTTTACTTTTTTCTTTCTTCTTTTACTTTTAACTATTTAATAACGTTTGTTCGTGAAATTTGGAAATATTCAAATGTAAATAATAATTTTTGTCCTGTTATTCTTGTTTTTCTTTAACTCTGTCAAACTCTTTTTCTCCCCCATCCTCTTTTTTTTTTTTTTTTATCGCTTTGTTAGTGCCTAAATCTAATGTAAAAAAAAAAAAGAAAAAAAAGAAAAAACAGAGAAAGATGAAGAAGAGAAAAGAAAAGGAAAAAAATATGTTGAAAGGTAAAGACTCGTGGATGAAGCAAATGCGATCTTACTTACTAGCATCGCGGTTGACATTTTTATACCTTAGTTGTATCTTTAGGTCTTTTTCACCTTCGTTGTCACCTTCAGCTCTTTTCTTCTTCATATTTTATTTTTTTTTTCTTCTCCCTTCTTTCGACCGAAGAACAGGTAACCGTATCCTAGGGAACGATTTATTTCGCGATGTAATGAAAGCAGTCTCGCTATGTTCTTTTCGTCGCTCGTTTCTTCCTTCGTATTGCCCTGAATTCGTTCTTAGGAATGATTGCGCGTAAAAAGAAAAGAAAAGAAAAAAAGAAAGGAAGAGAAAAGAAAGGAAAAGAAAAAAAGAATGAGAAAATAGAGAAAGCAATAATTTTTTTTTTCTTTTTTTTTTTTTCTTTTTTTTTTCATGTAAAACCTATGATTTTTTTTGTTATATATATATATATATATATATGTGTGTGTGTGTGTGTGATATCTCATTTAAAATGTTTCATTTTATTATATTCTATAAGTTTTCTAATTGTCAATTATTCATTTTATGGATTATGAATTATGAACTATTGATTATCAATTAACGTTCATCGAAGATCGATTGTGTTGTTACATTTGAAAAAAAAATATATATATATATATATATGTATATATAAAAAAAAAAAAAAAATTATTAATAAGAAACAAAGTATCGAAGTCATTTGCATCGATTTTTGAAGAAAACAATTTTGACGCTTAAATTAATTATTTATTTATTATCAAAGGAAAAAAAAAAAAAAAAAAAAAAAAGAAAAAGAGAAATAATTCAATCAAGAGAATTAAAGATATTTTACAGATCATAAGAATTGTGTCAAAAGGAATATTACGAAAAGAAAAAGAAAGAAAGAAAGAAAGGAAGGAAGGAAGGAAGGAAGGAAGGAAGGAAGGAAGAAAGATAGAAAAAAAGAAAAAAGAAAAAAAGAGTAAGTATGAACCAGACGACGAAAGGATTAGCGCGGCATAGAAAACGAAGAATTTCTATTCCTATAAAGAAGACAACCTACGAGGTCAAGAGAGAGATTTCGAGAGAATCTCGAGGTCGCATACAATTCTAAGTAGACCGTATACACCAATGACAACGAAGAAACGAACGTCTCGTGAAAGCATACAATGTTAGATACGGAAAGATGGTACTGCTGATTCTGCTTGTAGCTAGGGAGCTAGCTACTACTGCTACTGCTGCTACTGCTGCTAGTGCTGCTAGTGCTGCTGTTGTTAGATGAGACGTTAGAAAAGAGGATGCTTCAACTGCCAGTGAATGGTTGGAATACAACGAAGCGACGGCTACCACAGAAACGGCTTTAATATTTGAGTTCTCTGTCGTTCTCATTGTCATCGCAAGAGAAAGAAGAGAGAGAGAGAGAGAGAGAGGAAAAGATAGAGATAAATGATAGATAGATAGAGATAGAAATAGAGATAGAGGCTATATTCTCAAAAAGAATTTAGTTTTTGAATATCAGAGAAATTTATCGATCATACGTATAATAGTTAAAACGAAGATAACGATGATTGATTTATCTTTTTAAAAACGATCGATATAGAGAATTATTATCTCTCTCTCTCTCTCTCTCTCTCTCTCTCTCTCTCTCTTTCTCTCTCTTTCTCCTTTTTTTCTCTTTTTCTTTATCTATCTTTTTCTCTCTTCCGATATATTGGCTTTCAATTTGCACTTGGATGTATTCTATCAGGAAGCTTTACAATACACCAACGACACCTCGCTCTTCTATGTATTGAGAAAGCACGATGAGTAGCTAAAAAAGAAAAAGAGAGAAAGAGAGAGAAAGAGAGAGAGAGAGAGAGAGATAGGTGAATGACTATTTATGATGTATTATCAGCATTCTTCATGAATGATCGATTTCAGGGTAGATCTTTTTTATCCATTATGATTATTTCTTGGTTTTCTTTTTTTTCTTTTTTGCAAAACATAAAAATGAATTATTAATTATTAATTTTTTTATTCGATCGAGGAACATAACAATCAACATAATTCTTTCTATTTTACTATTATTTTATAGATGAATTATCTTAAAATGAGAACATAATAAAGATAAATTTTTCAAAAGTTTGAATATTATTACATTGATTTTATAAAATTAAATTATAAACTTATTGATTTTAACAATAATACTTTTTATTATATTATTCAATTTAACGATATAAAAGATTTGATCGATAAAATTCAATTTACGTATTTAACAGAGAAAAACATTTCGTTTGAAAATAACCTACACGCATTTGACTCCTTTCAGAGCGTTCGAAAGATCGTTTTCAGAGAGATCGTTTAGTATAGTGGCATACATATAGGATTCTTCCTATCGCTTAACATCTCTCCTCTTCTCAAGAAGGATAGAATTGCATTGATAGAAAACGGGTGACGATCGTAACGACGTTCTCAGCTCCTCTTGCTATTACTATTGCTGGCCTAAAGCCGATTCGAAGGAAAAGTAACGAGAGCTTTTAAAGTCGAAGTAGCTGTCACTCCAAAGACTTTCTCTCCTTTTTACTTATATATAAATATATATATATATATATATATATATATATATATATATATATATATTTCTTACACACAGGTATGTACGTTCACTCTTTTCTTTTTTATCTCTTTTTGTTCCAAGAAAATCTTTTTAAACTGAACTTTCTCTCTCTCTCTCTCTCTCTCTCTCTCTGTGTGTGTCTCTGTATCTCTGTCTGTCTCTGTTTCTCTGTCTCTGTTTCGAGATTATCACGAGACATCATTGACAGCAGTCATGAAAAATTTCATCAAATAAATATATTATTTTAAATATTTAATAATTATAATAAACGTTCAATTTGTTACATTCTAATATATGATTGAATTATATTTTCTTATTAGGAATTAATTATTTTGTAGATAGTTATTTTCAAATGAAAATTAAATATTATTATCCAAAGGATTTTTGAATCGTATCATTCATAGTTATTCACGGCAATTTATATTTATTTTCCATATATATTCTCGATATTTGTAGTATTATTATATTTTCGAAAACAACCTGATACTTTGAAGTATATATATATATTATATTAATAAAATAATTCAATAATTCATTATTAAATGTGAAGTATCGTCGTCCGAATTTCCATGAAATCTTTAAACAAGATTCAGTCGGATTTCAACCTATAATTCTTTCGTACAGGAAGAAGGACGAGCTCTTGAAAATAGGACGATTTACTCGATTTCCATCCCCTCGCATGAATGCACGATAAACTCGTTCTGGTATATAACGACAAAAATGCTAGCAGAAAGATCTAGATAGATAGATAGATAGATAGACAGATAGACAGATAGATAGATAGGTAGATAGATAGATAAATAGATACATGTAGCAAAAGGATTGAAAATCTATTTATAAGTGAAAAATGAACGAAAAGTACATAGATAAATGAACGATTAAATAAGGATAAATAAACGATGAAAAAAAGGGGAAAAATGAAAGAGAGAGAGAGAGAGAGGGAGAGAGAGAGAGAGATAAACAATTTAAAATAAAATAAAAGAGAACAAGATTGACATAAAATTAAAATTAAGGGTTGAAAAGAGATCACGGTAAACGATACTTTTAATTCTCGAATTTCCCTTCCTTATTCTCGACTTTACTCTAATCCAATAAGATGCTTCCTCGCTTCTCGATTTACGTCCCTTAATTGGAATCCCCAATCAAATCCGAAATGGGCGAAATGTGGGATCCTAAAAATATTTTCTTTAATGGCGTAGCGTACAAGACGAACGTTCCAAAGTTTTATCGAATTTTCATTCGATGAGATTAAAATAAACGGCTTCTTCGTCTCTTGACATTTTTAACCTTCTCTCTACCATTCTCATCACCGCCAATTCATTCTCTTCTTCTCTCCCTCCCTCTCTCCATCACCTACTTCTTCTTTCTTCTTTTCCCAATGAAAGCTTTTTCTTTTTTTACGCTTACGAACTCTCGTAAAAGTTAGCTCCCGTTCCTGAGTAGAATTGAAAATGTACGACAATTTTTAATAAAATTGCATTTCGAATTTTCTTCTCTCTCTCTCTCTCTCTCTCTCTCTCTCTTTCGATTTTCTTTCCTCTTCTTTTCTTCGCTCTCCTTTCATTTTTTCTTTTTCTTTTTCTTTTTTTTTTTTTCTATTTCTTTTCTTCACCTTCATACCACGCTCGCAATCCGTCGTGAAACATTTAACCCACCAACTCCCATATGCCGACCACGAAACCATAGAAGAGTTATGGTGTCAACCTACGTCGGTGCGAAGCCGTGAAACGAGTATCAAAAATTCATCGGCGTACTATTTCATAGAACTACCGTGTTCTAAACTTTTCGTTTAGTACGATGAACGTACGATGTTTTATGTAAGGCCAAACGGGGAACATTTAAAATATTCCAAACGATTTCATAGGGAACTAAAATGTATCATTACGATGAGAAAGATTTTCTCTGCGAATTACGATATGAAGTTTCGCTTTTTTTCTTTTCTTTTTTTTTTTTTTTCTTTTTTTGTTTTCGATACGATTTCAACTGAGAAAACGATGACAGTAATATATCTGTTATTACATTACAATGAATTATTGATAATTAAACGAAATACGAAATAATAATAATAACGGACTCGTTAGAATTTTATCAATTAACAAATTTTTCATTTTAATATCTGCCTTCATTTTAACGAAACAATAAAAGCTATTAGAAATTAATTTGACGGCTCTTGAGATCGTCGATCTTTCTTTATTTCATTCTTTTTGTTTTTTTATTTGTTTTTTCTATTTCTTTTCTTTTTTCTTTTTTCTTTTTCTTTCTATTTTCTTTTCTGTTTTCTTTTTTTTTTTTTTTTTCATTTTTTCATTTTTTTCATGTATTCTTTTCATAAGTTCGTCAATACGCCGTACCTCTTAACAGTTTTAAGACGACGATTTCGAAGTTAAAGGCGACAAAAGACGAAGGCAACGGCACGTTCGACGTTTGCAAACGACATTGACAAAGTAATACGAGCGGCTCCAGTGCAGAGTAGTTGAATGCGAACGCTTTGAACCTCGATCGATTTTAATTTGCTACTCGAAAGTCCTCGGAATCCTCGAAGCGCGAGAAGAAAACTCGCGGAAACGTGTGTGCCATTTCGTCTCAAGGTGATTGATAGCTAAAACGTAACTGGTTTATTTCATGCCACTTTTCTTTCTCAAAACAAGACAAAAAAAAAAAAAAAATAAACCATATTCCATATCTTTTTAATTTTCTAGCTGATCAAGTCTAACGATTGTTTAAACATAGAACTCTCTATATTTGTATTACAAAAAAATAAATAAATAAATAAAACAAAAATAATCTGTCTCCCTCTCTCTCTCTCTCTCTCTCTCTCTCTCTCTCTCTCTCTCTCTTTTGTTGCAATATCTAATAAGAGGAATTTAATTAAAAAATATTAAATACAAGAGTCTGAAGTACGTAAGATGTTAAGTGAGAACGATAAGAAAGAAAAAAACCAAAAAAAAAAAAAAAAAAAAAAAGAAGAAAGAAAAACAAAAAAGAAATGAAAAGTATATAAAAGTAATACAAATTATTGATAATTAATAATTTCATTGAAAATACATACGACAAAAAAGGAACAACTGTGGGACGAAGATGTGATCTTGACGGAAAGAATAATTCTAATTAATTAATTTTCTTAACTAGCATCGATAAAAGAAAATGAGTAAAGACGAAAGATCATTGATATAAGATTAATCTGTCAATTTGTTTCTGTAAAAAAAAAAAAAAAAAAAAAAAATAAGAAAAGAAAAGAAAAGAGAGAGAGAGAGAGAGAGACATTAAAAAGAGGAAAAAGAAAGAAGGAAAGAGAGAAAGATGGAGAGAGAGAGAGAGAGAGAGAGAGAGAGAGAGAGAGAAAAGTATAACGTTAATCGAACAAAACCATAAAGATAACGAAGTTTAAGACACGAAGGTGGATAATGAGTAAGTAATAATACCAAATAGAAGAAAGTGGCGTTATATCATACTGGTTGCACTGAGTAATTAAGCTTTTAAGTTAACTTCGAAGAAGCAAAGGAACCCTATAAAAGAGAGAGAGAGACAGAGAGAGAGAGAGAGAGAGAGAGAGAGAGAGAGAGAGAGAGAGAGAGAAAGAGAGAGAAAGTAGACGACGAAATTTCGAGAGAAACGAAAACAAGATGAATTTCGCTTCGAAGAGAACTTTCAAGTTAGATACGAGAGACATTTTTAATATGGAATTTCTGGGTTCGACTTTTAAAATAGTATTTTTTTGATTTGTTCTCGCGATTAAAACTCGATTAAACGACTACGCACTCGATATAATGAAATCTCGCTTAGTCGTCGTCATCCTCGTCCTCGTCGTCGTCGTCGTCGTCGTCGTCGTCGTCGTCGTCGTCGTCGTCGTCCTCGTCGTCGAGGTAAAATAAAAAATATGAAGAGAAAGAGAAATAGAAATGAAGAGAGAGAGAGAGAGAGAGAGAGAGACAGAGAGAAAGAGAGAGAGATGAGTGAGAGTGACGAAGTATATGCAATACATATGCCTTTACTTTCGTAATTAACCAATTAGTACTTCTGGTACGCCAACGCGAGTAGCTAATGAAATTAGTAGTCGCATGCCCGTTATAATGACCGGTATTCCACGCGACTAATTAACTCGCGCATCAAATTCGTTTCGTGAGAGTTCCGCCCCTTTATATATTCTCTCTCTCTCTCTCTCTCTCTTACTTCACTTAGTTTTTCTCCATTTTATATAGTTTTATTTTCTCTCTCTCTCTCTCTCTCTCTCTCTCTCTCTGTCTCTCTCTCTCTCTCTCTGTCTCTCTCTTCCTCGTCATCAAAACTCTATCGCCAGCAAAACTCTGACAATGAGAAGCATTTTCGTGTCAGCCACCGTCCGTAAACTTTTTAATTTGCACGGAGGAGTGAGTGTGTTTCATCGACAATCCGAAAATGTACTTAATAGTCTAGTAATTGGTCATGTCCTCTTTCAAATTCGAAAGGTGACATTTTTATTAATTTTCCTTAATTTTTCTTTATTTTATCCCAATTCCTCCACCTTTTTCCTTATTTCTCTCTCTCTTTTTTTTTTCTTCTTCTTTCATTCTTTTCTCTCTTTTTTCTTTTTCCTTTTTTTTTTTTTTTTTTTTTTTTGTTTCTTTTCCTTTTATGTTCTCAATCGAGCTCCGTAATTGGTTCGTCGTAATAATGAAATTCAATTAATAAGCGAAATCGAGAGAGTTCGGGGATACCTAAAGCTTCGATAAGTTTTTCTACGAAAGTTCGCAGTGAAAAACAAAAAAAAAAAAACAGAAAAAAAAAAGGAAAAAAAAAGAGAAAAAGAAGAAAGGTAAAACAAAAAAGAAAAGAGAGAAAAAAAAGTAATCGCAAAAAGTAATGAAGAAAAAAAAAAAAAAAGAAAATAATAATAATAATTTGCGAACGTCGTATCCATCGTCAACTTTCGACAAATTATTATCGTCTATGTTTTTCGTGAATGAGAACGTGTATGCTCGTTGGAACGAACGAACGAACGAACGAACGAAGGAACGAACGAGTGAACGACTAACAACCAACCAACCAAACAACCAACCAACCAAGGGAAGGCATGGAACGTATTTAGGTTGGTCCACGACAAATTTAGATCAGTGCGTGTGAGAGTCGCCATCGGCCTAGTGAAACTATTGCACCGAGTAAACGCCATTTACTTCTCTTTAATTATTCGACGTGTCTCGACGTTATCGAAAATAAATTGAAAAGGAAGAAAAAGACAAGGAAAAAGAAAAAAGAAAAAAGAGGAAGATAGAAATATCAACGTGTAAAAAAATTAATCACGTTTCCGTGACGATTTCATTGTGTGAAAAAAAAGAAAAAAAATCATCGAAAGAGAACAAAATTAAAGAAACGTAGGAAAGAAAAAAAGGGAAAAAGAAATGAAAAAAAGTCCCCAGTGATAATAATTGTGATGAAAGAAGATCAGTGATTGATAATCCATATTATTTTTATCATTTCGATCGTATGATTACCTAAAAGACAAATTCTCAAAAGTGATACCGACAACGGGTAAGTGATATTAAGTAATTCATTTTAATTGCAAGATTCTTCTTTCTTTTTTTTTTCTTCTTCTTCTTCTTCTTCTTCTTAAAATTTATATGAGTTAATCTATCGAGAATTATAATTAATTCAGTGAAATAATATATATCCGTTCGAATCACCATTATTTTCGTTCGTTTATTAGAACGTTCCCGTGTAGTGATATTTTTAGTGACTCTTTCCCTCTCTCTCTCTTTCTCTCTCTCTTTCTCTCTATCTATCTATCTATCTCTCTGTCTCTGTCTGTCTTTCTCTTTCTCCCTCTCTCTCTCTCTCTCTCTCTCTCTGTCTGTCTGTCTTTCTCTCACAAAAACTCTTGTTCTTCTTTCCTTTTTTAATTTTTCCTCTTTGTCCCATCGAAATCTATACGTAAATTGTTACAATTAAAAGTGACACGGTCATGCAACGTTAAAGAAAAATACGAACGAAATAAACTTCATTTTATCAAGCTATTCAATGTCTATGATATAATACAAAGTCATACATATTACCATAATTATTCTCTACTAGAATCGAATTTGCAATAACTAGAACAAAACGCGACTTCCCGTATCGCGAATCTATGAAAGCCAAATGTAAACGCTAGCTCCGTGTTTCCGTTTTACCGAGTGCGTTCCCGCTAATTGTGTTGAATTCGGATGTAATTAAGTACCAGTTCGTAACACGCGACACTAAGCGAACCGAACTCAGTGAGAAAATTGGATTGGGTTTATTTCGAAAGAAGGACAAATGTTTCCATCGGGATAAGCTCTTCATTCTTTATTTTCAATTTAAGAAACATAATAATTTTCTAATCGGTTAATAGATATCGAGAAATTTTCTAAATTAATTATAGAAAGGAACAAAAGAAAGAAAGAAAAAAATAGAAAGAAAGAAGAGAAAAGAAATAAGAAAAAATGGAAAGAGAAAAGGGAAAAGAAAAAGGAAGAAGAAAATATTATTCGATAATATTTCGATTCGAATCGTCGCCGACGATTTCTTCTTTATCTTTTTTCTCTTTCTTTCTTTCTTTCTTTCTTTCTTTCTATCTTTCCTTTTCTTACTTTTTAAAGGACACTAGAGCAGGTGTAGCGACGCGATGAGACTATACCTTGAGAAAATCAATTTCACCTTTCGCTACGTACGCCCTTCTAATATCTTCGATGCTTCAGAAACCATTTCTACTCTCTTGCACTCGGTGAAAGTAACTCCGGAAGAGATACGAAAGGTTTCGAGTTCCACAGGAGTAATCTATCGAGGCCGTTATCCGTGAAAGTGTGCGAATCTCTTCGGAAAAAGAACGGAAGCTTGGAAGTAAAGAACCATAAAGCTCACAATGGAGTAGATAGCATTGAACCATTTGTGTGTTGTCCGATAGTCCGAGATCGACCGTTTTATACGACGTGATTCATCGGACTCCCTATCGAACGATTACGATCTGATCATAAATATTTATAGTCGGAACTTTAGCAAGGATTTCGATTCGTAAAAATATGAAACCTATCCTATGAAAAATGATACACGCGTATCATTTGAAATCATATTGATACAATTTTTGATAAAATGTTATATCGAGTATATCGTATTATCATTACGAATCTTAGATACGATATTATTGTCTAATATCAAAATATATTTTTATCAGAATTTCAATTACGATCGTATTAGTAAATGAAGAAGAAGAAGAAGAAGAAGAAGAAGAAGGAAAAGAAGAAGAAGAAGAAGAAAAAAAAAATTATTATCACTATTAAAATATTTCGTAAGAAATTTTTTTTTTCTTCTTTTTTTCTTTCTTTTCTCTTTTTTTTTCTTTTTTTTTTTTTTTGCCATATAAATATTTGCTCCCAAAACAAAATACATTTTTCTTCGTACGTATATATATGTGCCTACCTACCATGGTAATGCAAAATTTTCTTATTCTTTCTATCACGTCCTATGTATTTACCTATGTATGTATGTATGTATGTATTTATGTATGTATGTATGTATGTATGTATGTATGTATGTATGTATGTACATACTGTGAAATTCTCGAGAGAGCACGTATCGTACGATATACAATTTCTCGACAATCACCGAACAACAAAACCAAAGTGAATACTCAAGTTGGATCGAAACGCAGCCAATTGAATTTGTCGATTCGAATGGAGTTCGATCTTAAGTTTGATGTGAAAATAAAAGAAAAGAAAAAGTAGGTCTATGATTCTTAATTAAAAACAAAGACATTTTAACGCGTGTCATTTAAACGTTTATATATATATATATATATATATATATATATATATGTATATATATATGTATATAATAATATTTGAAATAAATCATTTATTGTTTCCTCCTTTCCTTTCTTTTTTATTTCACATAAAAAAAATAGATTGACGTTAAACAAAATACATAGACCTATATAGAACTGGTCTTTCTATAAACAATAACTATCGAAACGTATGATAATATATCCACATACTGAAGCATGTGAATTCTATTATAGAATGCTTGCCGTTCCCCGAAATTACAGCTATGAATTAATTGGCTAATTGATTAGCTGGGAATTATTCCCAATCGAAATATCAAATTGGCTTTAAGCGATCTCACGTATGTAGATGGTTAGTTACTATACAGACATTCGGCCGTAAGTGAATATAATCCCTGGCGAAACTTCTAGTTAAATATTAGTAACATAACGAATAAATGATAAATATATTTAGTGATAATGGTGGTGAGCACCGTGGCTTATAAACGGATACGATGATCCATTTTAATTATGTTCTGAGAATACTGATCGCGCATCACATACATACATGCATGCATGCATACATGCATATATAAATACATAGACAGGAGACACCAAAACTACGAGTTAATAATTTTAACGTAGCTTAGGGGAAATAAATAATATATGACGATGAAAATGAATATGACGATGGTATAACAAAAAAAAAAAAGAAAAAGATAAAAAATAAGAGAAAATGTTAGCGATATTTGGATATTATTTTTATAAATAAAATAAATCATTCTATAGAACGATTAATAAAGTGCATCGTGTTCGAATCGAATATTTTATCGTGTATATTTTAATTAGTTGTTTAGGTCAACCAAATTATTAATATTGATTTCTATCTGTAGTGAGATATGTTCGCGTAGAGGAACAATTTATTAAAAAAGAAAAATATATATATAATAAATAAATAAATATATTTATATATATATATATATATATATATATATATATATATCAGATACTCGAAATGTTCGTTATTCGTTTACCTAATAAAATTATCGAACATATTTGCAATATACCTTAATATTTATCAATAAATATACAGATCATTTGATAGAAAATATATTTCTATCAAATCTATTACGAATAACATTCTATTTGTAAATGATTACGAACGATTTAATAATATCCTTATAGATCGTGTGTCGTTTATCAAAAGAAAAAAAGAAAAATGAAATTATGTAATACGAATAGAGGAACGAAAAGAGT
>NC_060973.1:3300000-3307500 GCF_910589235.1 Vespa crabro
TACAATCGATACGTTAAATAAATATTAATTGGCAATACTATAAACATATATATATATATATATATATATATATATATATATATATATATTAGGGGGACCGGAAAGTAATGTCGCTTTCTTAAATTAAATTCAAACGAATAAATTTTTAACAAGTTTTTATTTTTAATCACAATCAAATATCGACATACGCAGAAACAACATTACTTTCCGGTCCCCCTTATATATATATATATATATATATATATATATAATGACGAATCTGATATTACATTGTAACAATTTTGTATTTGAAATTTCTCGTTCGTAATTGGTCGACATTAAGCCGTATAACTGGTAAGGTTCGAGTAACATCCATCCGGTTGTTGGTACGATAATGCAAAATCACGATGCACGTTTCGTAACATACCTCCTCGGTATGTTAATTTCAAGCGATACCGGTACAAATGTCCTCGGGATAGGAGTGTAAAAGTATATACACCGATGAAACCAAGAGAAATTAATTGTAAGCTGGCCAATGAGGTCGTTGACCTCAAAAGATAGAGTGAGAGAGAGAGAGAGAGAGAGAGAGAGAGAGAAATTTTGGGAGATACATTCGAAAGGGACAAAATATATACGATGCTTCACATTAATTTATAACAACAATATTAACCTTTTGATATCTGAAAAAAAAAGAAAATAATTAATAACTGAACGAGGAAGCAAAGGAAGAAAAACGAAGAAACGAGAGAGAGAGAGAGAGAGAGAGAGAGAGAAATTTTGGAAGATATATTCGAAAGGGACAAAATATATACGATGCTTCACATTAATTTATAACAACGATATTAACCTTTTGATATCTGAAAAAAAAAAGAAAATAATTAATAACTGAACGAGGAAGCGAAGGAAGAAAAACGAAGAACTTAAAGGGAAAATAAAAAAAGAAAAGAAACAATATAAATTTTACAATATACAATTAAATAAATTTCACAGATCATTCTAACGACGATATTAAAAAAATATTTTTAATGTCTAAAAAGAGAAAACGATTAAAATTTTTTATCCATCCGAAGGAAGGAAAAGAAGTATGAAAAAAAGAAAAAAAAAAAAAGAAAGAAAGAACAAGAAAAAGAGGGAGAAAAGAAAATAAACAGATAAAAAAAAAAAAAGAAACAGACAAAAGAAATTTCGCCCATTATATGCAATTAAAATAATTTCTCTCGTTGAGACACACATAAATTGGAATCATTTGACAAATAATTATTTCGAATCTTTCGTTATATATAGTTTCTTTGAACGGTGCATGAGGATGCAATAAAGTTTGAAAGGGTGCAATTAACAGGACTATCCATTTTATCAGAACATTGAGATTACCTTTCGATGGAAAGTGAGAGAAAAAGAAAAAAAAAAAAAAAGAAGAAGAAAAAAGAAAAAAGGAAAAAGTTAGAGAGAAAAAGTGAGTGAGTGAACGAGAACGAGAGAGAGAGAGAGAGAGAGAGAGAGAGGGAGAGACCTTTGAAAGAACTACTTTGTCTCTTTATTAGAAGGTCCCCGTGAAATTTAAATCCACGGTTCTCGAACCGTGGCACGAACCGTCGAATAGACTGCCAATTTAAACTTTCCAAGGAATTCAATACGTCCGAGAACTAGCCTCTGGCCGTAAGCAGACGCAAATTTAACGTTACATATTCAACGAAAACCCAAACGTATATACCATTTGTAAGGGCTCCTCTATTCATATCGTACTTCTCGCACGTTTAAACTTGACCCTTTTGTTCTCTTCCATTCTCACATATCTTTGCTTCTCGCATATCTTACTCAATCTTACTTGTGTAAAATGTCTGATAAAGACGATAATATCAGAGATTGCGTAAAAAAGAAAAAAAAAAAAGAGAGAGAGAGAGAGAGCTACGACTAAAGTTTTTATCCTTTGGAAAACACAAGCTTGTGTAACGTACGAATGTAAAATAATGAAGATTCTCATAATTATTAATTCATTATTGCTCTAAATTAATTCTCACTGATCAACTCTCGTATGGTATGGATTCGTCGTTCCAAAAAAAAAAAAAAGAAAAAGAGAGAGAGAGAGAGAGAGAGAGAAAGAAAGGAAGCAAAAAAGAAAAAAAAATTGCGACTTAATTTCCTTTCGTTACACTTCATCATAATACAACATATCATCATACGGTACTTTTTATAAAAAAAAAAAAAAAAATAAAAAAAAAAAAAAAAAAACAATATCAAAGAAAGGAGGAAAAAATAGAGAGAGAAATTAATATATTTTGACGGAAGGATATTTCCAATAAAAATTGAAATACATAGTTACACCGGTATCGAGGGATCTAGGTATGTTTATCAAGAGATAGAGAGGGAGAGAGAGAGAGAGAGAGACTATACTCCCTCATGTTTTTATATTTCTAATATGGCTAGAGGTGGAATAGGGGCTTGCAAACAAAACGTCAGAAGCATGTATAATGTTTCCGTATCAATCACCGTTCGAACTAGAACGCAATGCATCGAAATTCCCTTGCGTTCACTGCGTTTTCCATGTTACAATTTTCTCTCTTTCTCTCTCTGTCTCGTTCACGTTCTCGCTCATTCGCTCTCCCTTTTTCATGACGCTTCTCCGCAAGCATTTTTTATTACCCACGTGTAACGTTTCGTGAAGCACATGCGAAAACACCGAAAACTCTCACGCGTCGAGTTTGAGAGAAGAGTCACGTGAAATATACGGGTAGTCCGCAATTATCGGTTGATTCGAAAAACAAAAAAAAGGAAAAAAGGAAAACAACAACGCGAATAAAAAAAATATGTAATAAAGAAAAAATAAAGAGAGAGAGAGAGAGAGAGAGAGAGAGAGAAAGCGATATAAAATAGAAATGTAATCAGAATGTTTTCCTTCTTCTGTCATTTATTATCTATCTTTTATCATCCACTGAAATCTTAATATTGAGAAAAAAACGAAGTCAATCGAGTCAAGCGAAATAAAAAAAAAAAAAAAGAAATTAAAAAAAATGAATAGAAAAAAGAAAAAAAAAATATATATATATATATACTACAGTACATAAGGCAATGTTAATTTTAACGATCGAGACTCATCGTTAATTGCTGTTCTCGATAAATCTACATCGGAGAGGAGGTCAATGACTTCTCTCCAAGGAGGGTTGAAGGTGTCTAATAAAAAAAAAAGAAGAAAAAAAAAAAAAGAAAAGAAAAATAGAGTAAAAAATGAGATAGGAGGGGAGTGAAAAGAAAATAATTTATCGAGCCCGAATTTCCCTCTCTCTCTCTCTCTCTCTCTCTCTCTCTCTCTCTCTCTATCTATCTATCTATCTATCTATCTATCTATCTATCTATCTCTATTTATCTCTATCTATCTATCTATCTCTTTCTCTTATCTTCTTATTCATTTGCTTCGAAGGGGAGAAGTCAATTAGACAAATTCACCGCTCATGGATCGTTACGATTCCTCATTCGAGCGGAGATCATTAAGAAGGATTGACATAGATTTCTTGACGACGAGAGTACAGTGGCCGAGGATATTTCTGTATCCGATAAAAATCGCGTCGCACCGAACGCCTGTTTGGCTTCTTTCTCATCTTGACCTTCTTTTCCAACATGGCGAATCGTTCGTTCGTTCGTTCGTTCGTTCGTTCGTTCGTTCACGACTTCGGTCGTTATCGAACGGAAATTATGCTACGAGAAAAAAAGGTGCGGGAAATCTCCTTCTCTCTTTCTCTTTCGCGCATCCTTTTATTTTTTTTCTTTTTCTCTTTCTTTTTTTTATCTTTCCAAGATAAAAAAAAAAAAAGAAGAAAGAAAAAGATAATGATTTACAGACTCTCATAACGAGAGTAAAGGAACAAATGGTGGTGTTAGTTAATAAAAAGAAAAAAAAAAAGAGGAAAAAAGAAAAAGAAGGAGAAGAAGAAAATAAAGAAAAAGAAAAAAAAAGTAAACGGCGTGACGAAAAAAAAAATAAAATAAAAAGTAGGAAATAAAAAAAGAAAGAAAAAAGAGAGAGAAATAAAAAAAAAAAGAAAAAAAGAAAAGAAAAGAATCTCAAATATGAACAAACGAATAATAATATAATCGTTTTGTTTTTCTACGTACGTAAAAATGATCATTAATGAATCAAAGTCAATGGATAACAACGTGCATATATATATATGTATATGTACACGTATCATAGATATATAGAACTCTTACGATCGTTTTCGTTTGATTAAACCTATCTTCACTTTATGATCTTGTTTACTTTAACGAAGCTTACCAACGTCATGTCGTCGCGTCGTAATACGAGCCACGACCCTATCTCATTGACCCTATCGTGAACTTTCCTTTCACAAGAGATCATTCTCCCTATCGTACTTGTAATTTCCGTTATCGTTGACGATCGTAGTATAGACGATTACTATCGTTGTCTCTTGGTATTTATTGAGAAAAAAAAGAAAAAAAAAAAAAAGAAAAAAAAGAGAGAGAAAAAAAATAAAAGAAAAAACAATTAAAATTGTTTGTCATCATAAGTCGATTGTGTTCCATCAATCAATTATTAATCGCGATACTCATTAATGCTCATTAATACTTCAATATTTCTCGTTGATGATAAAAAAAGAAGGAGAGATAGAATGAGAGAAGGAGAGAGAGAGAGAGAGAGAGAGAGAGAGAACTGTTTGAAGCAACTTCGATATCGATTTCACAGAGTTGCAGCATAACAATCCTTGCTATTTCGTCTCTCTCTCTATCTCTCTCTCTATCTCTCTATCTCTATATCTCTCTATCTCTCTATCTCTTTCCATTTACCATGCTGTATGCATATACATACATATATACTTTATATGTACATATATATTGTACGAAAACGGAATTACCGGCTTTATTCCAGCGATGCTCTATCAAGAGAGACATTTATGATCGTAAACGTGGCACTGATGCATATCCGGAAACCAACGCTGACTACTGCCTAGTTATTACTCGCCCTAGAGTATTTTTGAATGACACTCTCTTTTCTACCTTCTCTCTCTCTCTCTCTCTCTCTCTCTCTCTCTCTCTCTCTCTTTTCTTTTCTGTCGGTATACAAAATTCACTCGCGTAGCACACAATGTTGCATTGTTAAACTGTTAACCAGAGAAAATGAGTTAATTCGTCAGTAGAAGTAATTTATTTGTTATTTTCTTTTCTTTCTTTTTCTTTTTTTTTTTGTTTTTTTTTTTTCTTTCCTGTTATTATCCTTCTTTTCCTTTCTTTTTTTCGTAATAAAACTATAAACAAATCACTTATTTATTTATTATTTTTTTCTTAATTACATTAATATTATTATACATTATTATTGTTATTATTTCCTATTGGAATATAAGAAGCGATATTTATATTAATTCGTTCGGAGCGTTCGATTTAAATTCGTACCATTTTATTTTTAATCAAAATAAATATCGGCCGAAATTTAACAGGTCAATTTGTTATCAACTGGTACTATCACGTATGTGCGATCTCAAAGACAAAAAGAATTTGAAAAACAAATTGAATAAAAAAATTCTGACGTGAAAAAGTATCAAGGAAAATATGTTGATTTAATATTGTCGATATTTTATTTTTTTAGTAAGGAAAAAGACAAAAAAAGGACGTACAACCGTTTGGAAATAACGATTCACGTCGTTTGATATTCCCTACTCCCTTTTTTTTTTATTTTCTTTCTTTTTTTTTTTGTTTTGTTCTGTTTTCTTTTCTTTTCTTTTTTTCTTCCATTACATAAAACTGTCCTTCATATACTGCTTGCCACTTTCCGAAGCTGATAAATTAAGATGAGTTGTGGAATGGAATTCCTTGCGTCTAATTAGGAGACGAATTTAATTAGCGAAGCCCTTAATTAAAAGAGCACACCACCGAGGCAAATTTTGAAAGTGTACCTGTTAGTCTTTCAACGACGTTTCGTAAAACTATTGTACGCGATGAAAATCATTCTAACGACGTTTTCGACAATTTTATTATGCATACAAGGTAACCACAAATTTATTAGAGCCACGTTAGTTGATACTCTTCTAATTTGCAAAGGATATCATCAAGGTAAAAAAGAATTATATTAACGCTTAGAAAATAAAAAAAAAAGAAAACGCTTAAAAAAAAAAAAAAGAAAAAGAAAAAATAGAAAGAAAAAAAGAAACGAAATAAGAAAGAAAGAACGAAAGTGAGAAAGAAAGAAAAAGAAAGAAAAAGAAAGATTAAACTTTAATTCTTTTAAAACAGCCCACTGTAATCAATCCGATACACCGATAACACATTTAATTAACATCACAACACGTTGTAAACAATCAGCATCATTCTACACACATACAAATTATTATTCATACTATAAGGGAGAATGAAAAAGAAAAAAAAAAAATATATATATATATATATGTATATATCAAATATGTATAATGAGAAACAATGAGAGAGAAAGTTCTCAAATGAATCATTGAGAACATCGAAGAACGTGCTAATATTCGAGATGCAAGCGTTAGACTGAACTACGAACTAAGGTTCTATTCGAGAGATAGCAGAAGGAACAAGAGACAGAGAGAGAGAGAGAGAGAGAGAGAGAGAGAGAGAGGGCTGGGTGGGAGGGAGGAAGGGAGGGAGGGAGTAAATAGACTTGATAGGGGATTGAAAGGAAAGTGGAAGTCGTAAGGGGTAAGAGAAAGAGGGGTTGAAAGGGGTAACTGAGGTGTCATCGTGCCATCAGCCATTGCATCCCTACGGCTGGCTTCACTATGACACGTGGACATTTGTTTGTCGGTATTAGTGTCTCTCCTTTATCTTCTAACTAACACATTCGTATACCTACATATGTCACGTTTATGTCACCGAATGAGAACGCACTTACTCTCTGTCCATTTACAGTGGATCGTGAGCGGGGTTTCTCTTGTAATTGCAAGCTTGATCGTCCTAACCTGTTATCGTTACACCTTGACAATTTTCGTTGTCTCTTGATAGTTCATATCTTGATAGTTTATATCCTTTAGATTACGAACAAAGTAAGTGCGGATGTTCTAAGGATGATATACTTCTGGTATCTTATCAAAGTAGACATCAAAATGATGAAGATGGTGAATTCAATTGGCCGTTCGTGTCATGATATCAGATTGAACAAGTTCATTCCATGAAATTGACATTTTTAAATGACGATTGAATTCCGTGTCTATATGTAAAAATTATACAACGTAAAGTATTATTTAATAAGTTATACGTGAAATAGAAAATATTATGCGTATACGCGTAATATCGTTAATTGATAAAATAAGACCGATGACAATTTGAATGAAATGTTTATATTTTTGTTTTTAGTTCTTTCTTTGTTTGTTTTTCTTTTTTTCTTTTTTCTTTTTCTTTTCTTTTTTTTTTCTTACCAAGGTATATTTCTTCGTCCAAAATTTTATATGACATGAAAGTTTTTATTTATTT
The DNA here is from genome assembly GCF_910589235.1 of Vespa crabro. Classification (NCBI taxonomy): domain Eukaryota; kingdom Metazoa; phylum Arthropoda; class Insecta; order Hymenoptera; family Vespidae; genus Vespa; species Vespa crabro. The sequence continues at coordinate 3,307,414 of NC_060973.1, forward strand.
CAATATAATGTATACCTATATATATAACAATAACAAGAATAATAATAATAATAATAATAATAATAATAATAATAATATATTAACGTT
>NC_060973.1:3312500-3322500 GCF_910589235.1 Vespa crabro
AATTCAATCGCAAACTGGCTGTTGACGTTATCTTTTTTTTTTTCTTTCTTTTTATTATTTGTTTATTTATCTTTTTTTTTTCTTGTTTCTTCTTTTTATCTTCTTTTTTTTTTTTTTGCTTTTTTTTTATGAAAAACAAAAAGGATACCTCGAGAATGGTCGGAATTATCGTCGAGTACTTTCTTGTATTTCGCTTTATGAAAACTCCTTTCATTCGCTTACTCGCTATAATACCAAAGTTTCTACTACTACTACACACACACACACACACACACACACACACATATATATACGTAGCAAATATAACTTTTGAACGACCTGACAAATTAGTTAACTCTTCTCGTATTTGTTGTTAAAAAGAAGAACAAAGAAAGAAAGAAAGAAAGAGAGAGAGAGAGAGAGAGAGAGAGAATAGGATAGAGAACATTGCGTTAAATCTAGAAAATAATTTTCATCGTTTTCTTCTTTTTCTTTAGTTCTCTTTTTATTTTTTTTTTTTTTTCTTTCATTTTCGATACCACGCTACGTTCGTTATAACCCAAATTTGTACGGTAAATATGGCTTTCTCGAAGTGTCGAAATTTATATTATCCAAGAAAAAAAGAATGCCACTTGCAATACGTAGAAGAATCGTAAGAAATATACTCGTTAAAATTCGTACAAATATGGGAGTTATGACGTCGAATGAAGTAAGTTCGATGTAAAGCTAAACCACCTGAGGAAAAAGAAGAAGAAGAAGAAGAAGAAGAAAGAACGAGAATGGAAATGAGAGCGGAAAACATAAAAAGATAAAAAAAGGAATGAAGGAATGAATGGGAACATTCGTAAAACTGGTGTTCATTCGAAAGAAGAAATTTAAGAGGAAAATCGTTCGTAAGTGTAGCACGTTTGTTCAATCGATATTTTATATATATATATATATATATATATATATATATATATATATATATATATATATTTATTCATGGGAAATATTGAGTATCGTGCGCCTGAATATAGGCAATATGTTTCATTTTATTAACTCTTAATTTGATACATTCATTAACACGTTATATTCAATATAATAATATATAAATGAACGTAATGGGTATAATACGAAGGTTTGAACTTTCTTATCAATGGATATTCTGGATAATTATCATTCATCAAACTATGTATGAAGGGTTGCTCATCTTCAGGCTCTACCAATTACATTACGTTGAACATTCTCGTAACTGTACGAGAAGAGGATTAACAACGAACAAAACTTCAGTCTTTCTCTTAGAACCTGCCTAATAACTCTCTCTCTCTCTCTCTCTCTCTCTCTCTCTCTCTCTCTTTTTCTCTCTCTCTCATGATTCAAAAGAAGTGATTACTTTTTTCTTTTTTTTTTTTTCACGAGCATTCCACAAGATCCTTGTATACGTATGCTTTCCATTATGAAATGTATGCTGAATGTACACCTACATTATCGAACCATCGTAACTTGAGATTAAACCTTTATATACCTTACCTTTTCTCACACAACATTTTCATTTCAAATACTGAAAGCAACGCGTACGTATCGCAATTGTGAAAATACAGTGCGTGGAATTTCACTTTGGAATATCATCCAGAGAAAAATATTCATCTAGCGAAAAAGAGAGAAAGATAGAGAGAGAGAGAGAGAGAGAGAGAGAGAAGAGAGAGAAAGAAAAAGAGAAAGAGAAAGAGAAAAATGGGAAATAATTCCGAGAATATTTCAACTCGATTTATCTATGCATACATACGTATATGTCTATAATATTATAAGCATTCTAGCGCGAAGAAAAGATTGTCGAAAATATATATATATATATATATTCGCCGAATGTAAGGGATTTATTATCATTAAGATAAAATATGTCCGATTTTTTAAATATATCGCATGCTTATTCATTCTTGCGTAAATAACATAGAGAGGAAAGAAGAAAAATATTGAATGGAGGACAAAAAGATTCATCCACGCTTTTTATTCATACATATATATATATATATATATATATATATATATATATATATATATATGTATTTTGTAATATATATTTATATATTACAAAAATATATGTATATTACAAAAAGATACAGTTAAATTCTATTTCTTTTATTTTGGCATTCAGTTTATACACAGAAGTCACACATCGTTTAAAAATCCTTGAAGTAACTGTCAGACATGGAATGCAAATCGTGTTCTATTCGTCCGATCTTTTTCCGAATAAAAAAGCTAATCTAATTTCGTACGTCGTCCTCGTTCTCATCCTCCTTGTCCTCGTCGTTGTCGTCGTCGTCGTCCTCGTCGTTGTCGTTGTCGGGTAGAAGATTAAAATTCGTACAGGTTCGTCTCCATCATCTAAAACTTATGTCAATATTGTATGTAGAACAGTTAGTCGTTTATCTTAGAGAACAAAAGAGCCACGAAAGTTTCTAATAACGGTGTTATGCACTCTTCTGTCTGTCTGTTTACTACACCTTTCACTATCCTCGTTAATTACTCGGGAAAATAACTAAGCTTGTCGTCTCATCGTGTTACTCCCTCTTATTCCATCGAAGGAAAAGGGCTTATCATTAATACTAATAATTGAAGATAACGATCGCGAGTACGATAACGTGTTATCAATCTTATCGTATCAATGCTACGAGATAGATAATGATTGAACGGTGTCGTTTTATCGTCAAATTATATACTTGTTTCCTTTTTCTTTCTTTCCTCCTTTCTTTCTTTTTTTTCCCCCCTTTTTTTCTTTTTTTTTTTTTTCTTTCTTTTCTTCACTATCGTTATTTTCTTCTTTATTTTCTTCTTGTTGATTTCCTCTTGGTGTGGTTTGTTCTTGTTAAAGCTTATAGTATTAAGAAAAATAATGGGCTTCCTGTTACGTCTTCCTGTCTCGTAAAGCTTCTCGTATAACTTCTTTCGTGTATCCTAGTTGGACGAAAGATAAGACACGACGAACAACTTTGTCCTCCATACTCACTCCCACCCCTTACCACCACTTTCTCCTTTCTTTATCTCCCCTTTTGTTCTTCGTACTCTTTCGCAAGTCACTCCTCTCTCCCAGTCGTTTATCGTGAATTTGGCGAAAGAAAGAGAAAGGGAGTAGGGAAGAAAGAGAGAGAGAGAGAGAGAGAGAGAGAGAGAGAGAGAGAGAGATACAACGCAAATAACAATTCTAATAATAGGTTTAATTAAAGCACCATTTGTCATTACTGATGTTCCATCGGCAAATATCTAACATCTATTAGTACAGCTGTTATAACGATAGTGAAAGAAAATTATTTCTTTCATTGCGAAATAAACTTTATTCTTTTTTCCTGAATAAATCTTTTCTCTGAACACATAATATCCTTCATATTTCTCGAGCATTATAAAAATATATAGAAAGTGGGGGAGGGGGGAGGGAAATAACTTTGATGAACCCCTTCTTTTAAAGATATGGAAAAACTTTGATAACAAAAGTCGCACGAGTACGGTGGATGCTATAATATGATAGTAATAATTTATTTGCAAGTAGACAAACGTATAAGGATATATAAAGATATGGTTATTTTTGTTTTTTTCTTTTTCTTTCTTTCTTTTTCTTTTTTTTTTTTTTTTTTTTAATGGAATCATACATTTCCGACATTACATTGATCGATACGTCACAATATTCTCTATAAAAAAAAAAAAAAAAAAAAAAAAAGAAAAAAATAAAAGAAAAGAAAAGAATTATTAGCCCGTGTATATTAAAAAATGTATGTTAAATAATTATTAGTTTAAGAAGAATATTTTTATAAATCCATTTGATGAGCTTATTCTACGCTTATTTTCCACGTACTTTATGTATTGGTTTCAAGTATTTACGAATTTCAGTTCCCGAAGTATTATTCTGGATTTAAATGGAAAACTTGGCTATTAACAATATCGAATAAAATTGTTTATTCGATTATAAAAATAATTTGTTTATAATTTATTAATTTACGTAATATTGTAAATTGATCGAAATGTATATATTTTTCTGTTTCAAAACAACATGTATTTACTTCGTAAGAATTTGTTTATAAAAATTATTTATAACAATATATTAATTAATTATTAATAGTATGGTGAAAGAAAAAAAGTAAAAGAAAAAATGACGTTTGATTCAAGTCTTTACGATTTTTCATTTCGAATTCCCATGTGTAAATGTAAGACATTTACGTTGGTTCATTGATCTCTATAATTTCATTCATTTGGCTGAATGACACACTGACCTATTTAAATTCCAAGAATTTACGCAAATCAGCTGGAGAAGTTACTACTACTATATTATTACTACGAACAGGTGTACGAACGGAAATTATGAATGGAAATCTTTCGAAGGCGATATCTTCGAAACGGAAAGTCTTAGAGACTTGAAAGAAGCACCATTTTCAAGAATAATTTCTTCTTTATTTATTTAAATATAACAATAATATCGATAATTATCGATTATTCGTTAATAATAATTTATAAAATAGAATTTTTTCTTTTTTCTTTTTTTTTTTTTTTTTTTTTGTAATAAAGACACAATTACAATAAAATCATTTACATTTTAATTATAATCAAAATGTAAATTTTGTTTTGTTTATTTAACATAACAAATAGATGATTTATTAATATTCAATATTGCGATATTGAAAAATTGAAAGATTTTCCTTTCATGACTTTACTATACCACTTACTCTTATTACATTTTTAATCGCATCTGTCTTTAAATAAGAGATCGTATTTTTTCTAAGACATATAATTAAATTTAAAAAATTAAAAAAAAAAAAAAAACAAAAAAAAAATATGTCAAGACGACAATATCGAAAAATATTATATCGTATATTCCGGGAATAGGAAAAAAGGGGAGAAAAGAAATTAACAAGAAAAAAAAAAACACAGAAGAAAAAAGAAAAAGAAGAAGAAAAAGAAAATTGAAATAAATCTAGAATGGAGTATTAATTTTTTCATTAAACTTATTCATCGAAAAGAGATCAACGTGGAAAAGGGCCAAGTTTTTTTTTTTTTTTTTTTTTTTTTTTTTCTGGAAGAGAAACGTCGCTGAAACGAAGGAGATGGGGAGAACAGAAAAAAAAAAGAAAATGAAAACAAAAAGGAAAAAAAAAGAAAAAAGGCGAAAGGAAGAAAAAAAAAAGAATGAAAAGTACATATTAAAAGAACAGAAGCGGATGAGAATTATACCGTATACAAAAAAAAAAAAAAGGCACGGCGTAGTAGTAATTTCTAATGTACGAGCGAAATCGCAGAAGGGCTAAATGGTACGAGCTTGGAGAAATAATCTGTCCGTATACCATGCAGATTTTTATCTTTCGCCACAGCGACATTTCAGAGCGCGCCCGAGAGTATTATGAAACAGAAGAATTTTCTTTTTTGCTTCTCGAAAAATGAAGAAGTCTTTCAAAGATACGTATGACAATAATGGAAAAAGAAAAGAAAGAAAAGAAAGGGAAAAAAAAAGGGGGGAAAAAAAAAACGAGAAAAGAAAAAAGAAATTGAAAGAAAGAAAAGAAACAAAGAAAGAAGAAGAAGAAAAAGAAGAAGAAGAAGTAGAAGAAGAAGAAGAAGAAGAAGAAGAAGAAAGAAAAGAAAACTTTTCGAGCTTCTCAAGAACCGAACGAAAAAAGAATGTAAGGAAACGAATCCATGAACGTACGCGAAAGAAGTTGTGAGTATTTTTAAGGAAAACGAGATTAAGCGAGCTCAACGACGACGACGACGACGACGACGACGACGACGAAGACGACGAAAGAACACCCACCCTCTTCTTTCTCCCAACAATCCTCCCCTTTTCCCTTTGTATCCGCGAACTTTTTCCTTTAATTTTTTCGAAGACAAAGAACCGAGTTTCTTCTTGAAAATGCTACTTTCTTCTTTTCTCTTACGGATAGGGAACGTTAACGTAGAAAAATAATGTTCCTTTTGGATAGTTTTTGTTCACCGTGTGTGTATGTGTGTGTGTGTGTATGTGTTGTATGAGAATATATCTGTATGCGTGTGTGCGTACATCCAATGAAAACTCTTGAAATAATAATTATTCTTAAGAAAGTAAGACTCTAACAACGATTGACCAAGGACAAAGAAGCGAAGACAATGATAATGATCATCTGGCAAAAATTAAGAAAGAAAGATGGTGGAAAGGGGGAAATATTTTTTCTCTCTTTTTTTTTCTTTCTTTTCTTTTCTTTTTTCTTTTTTCTTTTTTTTTTTTTTTTTGTTTTTATTTTTTCTCTTCTCTAAAATGGCTAGAAAAAAAATTTGCAAAAGAATGATATTCTTACTTTAATACAATTCTTATTCATAATTATTTCAAAGGTAGAATGGAAAAAGGAAAAAAGGGGGAAGAGGAAAAAAGGAAGGAGAGGAAGAAGCAAGGAGGGAAGGGTAGAAAAAAAGAAAAAAAGAAAAAAGAAAGGCAAAAAAAGAAAAGAGAAAAATGAAGCTAATAACGATTAATCAAGAACAAGGTAAAACGAGGAAGAAATGAAAATAAAAAAAGGAAGAGAAGAAATAATAAAAAAAAAAAAAAAAAAAAAAAAAATGAAGAAAAAAAAGGAAGACAAAAAAAAAAGAAAGGAAAAAAAGGGGTAGAGAAACGTTATTAAATAATATTTCAATTTGATCAGAAACAAAGCTTGATAACGTTTGTCAAAAAGAGAGGGAACAGTACACGATGGGTATCGTTACATGTTCGCACAATATCCGTGCAATAAATAATGGGTATGCTTTGTAACGTTACATACATACATACACACTCATGCATACATACATACATACATACATACATACATACATACATACATACATACATACATACATATATACATGTAAAGCTTATAGAGACATTCGATGAACGATTTAGTTTAACGTTGAACGTCTACCATGGCAGAAATTTATCTTCCTCGCGGCATCACGATGGAATATGATACTATTCGTATATATATATATATATTTATATATAGATCTCTCTCTCTCTCTCTCTCTCTCTCTCTCTCTTTTTCTGGATTGTGTAAGTATATATTTATCGTATATGTTTATCGTATATATCCGGTTAATACGTATATTAGTATGGATCAAAAATTTCATTGTAAAAAGGCATGTCAACCACGTTAACTCCAACGTTGGCTTTCCTTTTTATCCCATAAAGAAATATTGCACGAACTTTAAATGAGGCGTTTATACTTTATCCGATTTATTTCTTTTTTCTTTCTTTCTTTCTTTCTTTCTTTCTGTCTATCTTTCTATCTTTCTTTCTGTCTGTCTTTCTTTCTTTCATTCTTCCTTCCTTTCTTTCATCTTTCTTCTTATTTTTCTTTTCTTTTTCTTCTTTTTCTTAAGACGAAAACATAAAGTTTAATTTTGTACACGTTACTACCACGAAATCTTACCGAAGGTTAATGCCTGCTGTTTTCTACCCCCTTAGCTAAGTCTTGATGCTTTTCCCTTTCTATTTCTCTCTCTCTCTCTCTCTCTCTCTCTCTCTTTTTCTCCTTCATCGTACAATTTTTCCAAAAATACATCCACACACAAAACGAGAAACGAACGAATACATAAAAATATGAACACGCCGGTCGAATTTATACGATGGTAAAATCCACGTTGAAAAATTGTACAAGCGATAGAATGGACGTGGAAAGAAGAGGGTGAAGAAAGTAAGCATCACCGAAAGGATATCCGAAAATTTATTAGAAATCTGTTTTTATTCTTTTCACCGTTCGAATTCCTTCTTATGTGAGTGATAAGAACAAAAAAAAGAAAAAAAAAAAGAGGAAGAAAGAAGAAAGAAAAAGAAAAATAAATAAATAAAAAGGAATATTATCGAAATCAATGTATTATACAATAATAATTTCTTCGTTCGTATTACTGCTTAATTGATATTCAACAGATATTTGACATTATGTTAAATGCATACATACATATATACATAGATACACATGATAAATAAATTAATTGTATCTACGAATAAAATTAATAATAAATAATATATCATTGTGATGGAATACGTATATATATATGTGTGTGTGTGTGTGTGTGCGTGTGCGTGTGTGTTTGTGTATGTGCGTGTGTATATGTATATTAATACGTATAAATAATATTCAATAAATAAATCTTATCCGATAATAATCAAATTCATTGTTGAATTATTTTACGATGTGTTAAATGAATGCAATAATAAATGTAAATCCTGTTTCTATTATATCGATATCGTTCGAATAATTTATTTATAATATTCATTTTGGAATCAAGAAAGATCTTTCGTGTTTGAAGAGCCTTTTAAGATGAGAGAGGATCCAGTACGATGTAATTTCACTCTTACCATCCTCTCTTCCTGTACTCACCCGAACTCTTCATTCTTGTCTAACTCTCTTTCTCTCTCTCTCTATCTATCTATCTATCTATCTATCTTTCTCTCTTTTATCTTCACCTTTCACCTTTCACCTGCATTATTCTCCTCTATTAACAATCTTATGCAAATTTTGTTTGCTCGAGCCGATGGCGTCTGGCATGCATTACGGACACCATTGGCAAGTATTCTAGTTGCTTTTAACTACCATCGAAACTTCGATGAGTATTCAGAGTGATGGTATTGATATTAAGTCTCTGAATTTCTAAAACATTGTACATAAGATCTGATCTTTCACTTTACTTTTTTCTTTTTCTTTTTCTTTTTCTTTTTCTTTTTTTTCTATCACACGAGAAAGAGAGAGAGAGAGAGAGAGAGAGAGAGAGAGAGAATGCCAATATTTGGATTAACGAACATTAAAAAAAAAAACAATAAATCTATTTTTCAATTTCTCGTCAATTACGTACATACAGTCGATGTGTTAATTTACAATTATGGGATTATGGTAATTTACAATTGCAATTACGATTGAAGAAAGAAAAAAAAAAAAAAAAGAAATTAGTAGAACAATATTTCGTAACAATAATATTCCATTCTTAATTGTTTCTTTTACTTAATTTTCTTTTTATTTATTTATTTTTCTTCTTTCTTTGTTTCTTTTTTTCTTTTTCGTAACGTTTGAATCATTCTTCTTATCTTTATGCACGTTTCTTTTATTCCTCTGAAAAAGTAATATAACTTCAATTTCTTCTGTCTCAGTTTTTCAACGCCATATCTTCATTAAATTCTTTAATAATATTTCATATTTAACTCACGTTCGTTCGTATTCACACTCAGGCGACAAAGTTTTCTTTTTTCTTTTTTTCTTTTTTTTTTGTTTTTTTTTTTTTTTTTTTTTTTTTTTAATATTATATAACCATGATCTATAAGGGTCCATGCGTATACATCTCGTTATAATATACTTATATTTTACTAACGTAATATCTCGCGACTAGATATTTCTAAAGAAAATCATGAATCTCATGAGACAAAAATATTTTGTCATTTTCTTTCCCAAAAATGAATTGGAACGTCTTTACATAAAATATTATTATAACGGTTCTCGCATAGATCGAGAAACGTGATAATACAAATTTCATAATATCGAAATCACTTCGTCGTATTTATCAAATTAAAATTGAACAATAACGAAATGATAATATCAAAATTAAATAGTGTTAATTAAAAAATATTTTTTTTTCTCTTTCTTTTCTTTCTTTCCTTCCTTCCTTCCTTCCTTCCTTCCTTCCTTCTTTTTTTTCTTTTACGAAAATAATATCTGTTGTGCCAAGAGGATAATTCCTTTCAATTGAATCGAAGAAAAACAAAAGAAAAATAACGAAAGAAAGAGAGGGAAAAGAAAAAGAAATAATAGAAATAAGGAAGTAATAGAAAAGGAAAAGAGAAGAGGAAAGGAGAAGAAGGAAGAAGATAAAAAAAGAAAGAAAAAGAAAAAAAAAATAGGTAACGCGACCAAGTAAAATGATCGAAGAAGCCAGAAGCTACGTAGGAAGAGATCGTCGTTCCACGTTCGTTGTGGTCGGAGGTCGAGCTCATTTGTTAAGCGTACGAGAACAATGCTCGTCCTATTGTTCGCGCGTAATTATTGTTTTGCCCCGTGGG
>NC_060973.1:3325000-3380000 GCF_910589235.1 Vespa crabro
TAAAGTCATAAGCTTGTTCGTAAACGAACAAGTATAGTGAAGACAAAAAGGCTCGATTTATCTATGATGCATGTAAAACTTACGATAGATCTTATTATATTAAAGTTATGATATGATTAATATCAGGGGCGATGTCTCCTATTTAACTTTATTACGTGAAATACGTTTGAAGTGAAATAAATTGAAATGAAAAAAAGAAAAAAAAAGAAAAGAAAAGAAAAAGAAAATAACAAAATAAAAAAAAAAAAAAATAAAAAAAGAACCAAAAAGAATATTCCTTCACTCCGAATTAAACATTTTACAATTAACCATAACGCACGTTTAACTATATCGCTTGTTAATTAAAAAATAAACGAAAAAAAAAAAAAGGAACAGAAATCGTCGATCTGTTACGGGTTGATGATTAATTAAAAAAAAAAAAAAAAAAAAAAAAATGAAAAAGGAAAAAAAGAAAACACATACAATGAAATCCGTAAAAGCCTGCAAAGTTGAAAAATATTTTCGACGTTCTCGTATTTCATCGGGGCTCGTAATCGAAAACACGCGTAAATCATCGATCACGCGCGTATATTTTACGTCGGGCATCATTTTTAAAGAACAACACAACTCCGTACGGTGGTCGACCGCAAGAAGTTTTTCAGAAAAAAAGTTTTCTTCGGGCTTTTTCACCGATACCCTTTTAAAAGTCCGATCTAATGGAATAAGAAAGGAAGAAAGCCGGGCACGGGGAAACAACAACGAAAGGAGGGAAAATAAAAAAAAAAAAAAAAAAAAAAAAAAAAAAAGAAGAAGAAAAAAATGAAAAGAAGAAAAGAAAAGAAAAAAGACAAAAGCTAAAACTATACTAATCTTCATAATTTACGATGTAATGAAAATTTATCGTAACAGCTCAAACAAAATTATAACTTTGCGTACGGCGTAACGTACGATTATAAATTGTTCAATTTGTCAATTAAATAATGTCACGTGATATCATTATTAAATCATTTTAATACGTGATAATAATATTACAAATTGTCTATCGTATTATTTCGCGTCGATATTACAAGTAAATTTCGTAAAATATTAATATCGAAAAGACGATCGATGAAAATCGTGCGTCGTTAAAATGGAAATCTTTTTCACTTTTCACATTTCCCCCTTCCCCCACTCCTTTCTTACTTCTTCCAAAGAGAAAAAGAAAAAGAAAAAAAAAAAAGAAAGAAAGAAAGAAATCAAAAGATAAATGATAAATTTTATTCGTTTGATTTTAAACGTAACGCTTCTATCAATGAAGAATTATGAGGATGTGTGCGTAGTAAATAGCAAAAGAAAAAGAAGAAAAAAGAAAAAGAATAAAAATAAAAATAAAAATAAAAATAAAAATAAAAATAAAAATAAAAAAATAAAACACAAAGGAGAATAACAAAGAAAAGATAAGAAAGAAAAGAGAAATATGTAAAGAAGAATAATAAGAAGATAATGATGTGATAACAAACGTCGATCGAAATTCGGAACGAAATTCGATCGAGTTAAGGAGAGTATAGAAAATGTAAGTAGAAATAGAGAGTTAAAGATCAGACTTCAAGTGAAAGAGCACGAAGTAAGGATATACACCGCGACGTTTCATGGAAACGAAGGAAGCTCAACAGGTCTTAATGGCTCGACACGATGCGCCTAAGCTTTGCTTTCGTTTCGTTTCACTCACTCTCTCTCTCTCTCTCTCTCTCTCTCTCTCTCTCTCTCTCATACACACAAACACAAACACACATACACTCTTTCATTCTCTCTCTTTCTCTCTGTCTATCTCTCTTTTGCAATTAGCGCCGTTAGCCAACGAAACTTGGTTCACTGATAAACACCGTTGCCTTGCGTAGACGAGAAAACAGCGAGATACCGGAGAAACGCGATATCGCCGCAACTGAGAAGTAAAAGTAGCAATGAAATAAAAATAAAAAGAAAAAAAAAAGAAGAAGAAGAAGAAGAAGGATGAGGAGAAATAGAAGAAGTAGAACTAGAAGAAGAAGAAGAAGAAGAAGAAGAAGAAGAAGAAGAAGAAAAAGATTCCTCTTTGAAGAAGAAATCTATTCGCCTTTGGCGAATTTTACCAGGGTTTTCCGAACTCGACAAACTTTTACAGTAGAGAAAGAAGAAGAAGAAGAAGAAGAAGAAAAGAAAAGAAAGAAAAGAGGGATATCCATTGGTTTCCTGCGGAATGAAGAAAAAACTCCTTTCCATTTTCGCGAGAATCCTCGATGGAATAGTACATGCCGTATAACATCGAGAAATCAAACATGTGTCCTCTTTTATCGAAACGATACTAATTGTGATTTTCAAGTTATCAAAGTTTCTTGGATTTTTACGATTGGTTATTATTACTTGATCGACAGAATATTTCGATAATTTTTATTCTTATCTATTTCGATGCTAAGCTTTGTGGAATTTTAGTTTTTTTTTTTTTTTTTTCTTTTCTTTTCCTTTATTTTTCTTTCCTTTTTTCCTTACGTTTTTCTTAACTTAGGTCTATCATAAAGGTGTGTATGTGTGTGGTATATATATAGATAAGTGAGATGAATAAGATGTCCAAACAATGTTATGCTCATACTTCATGATCGATGAAAAACTTTCACAATTTTTGTTCCGCTACATATCTCAAGAGTGATTTCTTCTTTAAATCATTTATCATAAAACTTGAAAGTTATTTTATATATACATATATATATATATATATACATGTATGTATGTAAATTATATATATATATATATATATATATATATATATATATATATATATGTATATATCCTAGCTGTATAACGTATCTATCGTGGCACGAAGAATATGTCTGAGAAATATTATGTCCGTACTACTTTTCAAACGTCAAACTTTTCAGTTCTTCAGTGAATAAAGTTTACAATAATGTTTCTATGTTATAATAATTATCGGTAAAACGTCTAATATATATATATATATTAATATATATATAATAAATATATAATAAATATATATATATATATATATCATCGGTTACTACCAATACTTTTTTACCTATCACATACTTTAAAATAATTTCACGCTGAAATTTTCTATATCATTTATATAATAAATTTTGTAAAAATATAGGATCTTTCTTTTGCATGACTCTTCCTAAATGGAAGTCATTTTCTTCGTTCTAAAAAGAACGCATTGTCCTCGAACAAAAATGCACGCGAAAGATATCTCATCTTCTTTCTCTCTCTCTCTCTCTCTCTCTCTCTCTATCTCTTTCTCTCTATCTCTCTTTCCCTTTCTCTATCTTTTTCTTTCTCTTTCTTTCTGGTCGCAGCAACGTCCGTTTATATGGAAATCGAGCGTACACGATATCGCATATTTCTCACGATTTTTCCCGGTGGATCTCGAGTACCGAGAGAACGTGCCGATCGATTTAAACTCGATCTTATCTCCCGCCAAAATTGCATCAATATATCTCCGCAAGTTAGAGAGAGGGTTACTAGTAGTAGGTTAAATCCACAAGAAACCGCGATGCATTATGTGAATTATTAAACACTCGAAGGAATAACCAACGGGTATTATCATGAATTCGATCTATGATTTTTATCGTTCATGTTTGTTTGCAATATAAATTATTACCATTATTATCAACTTAATATAGATCATTTACGTGTATCTTTACCATTCATTATTATTATTATTATTATTATTATTATTATTATTATTATTATTATTATTATTAATTGGATCGTATATAAAAGGATTTTCGTCATTTATTGCAAATATATCTGGAAGGAAAGGAAAAAAAAAAAAGAATATGCCAAAAAAAAGAGATAATAAAAAATGATGGAAAAATAATGAAAAAAAGAAAATGAAAAAGAAAGAATCCAACGATATCGATCGCCTCGCGTTCTCGTATTATACGAATGATCGACGAACGTTGATTCATAATTCAAAACCGGTTCGTGTCTTAACTGTGCCGTTAAAAGTTACAGCATTGACTTGGCGAGTACGTCGCTAAAGGTGACTTTTACGGGCTTGGGAGTCTTTCTTTGCGTTATAATGGTACCCGAAGCGGCCATAGCTGCCGCCGGAAAGAGTTTCAAAAGAAAATGAAATGGCTCGGTGTTGGAGAGTCGACCATTGCACGTAGTACTTACTTGCAACGATGCGGCCCGTGTGAAAAATCAATTGACGAAAGAGAAAGAGAAAGAGAAAGAAAAAGGATGGGAGAGAGAGAGAGAGAGAGAGATAGAGAGAGAGAGAGATATGAAAAGACTGAAAGACAAAGGAAAACGTAAAATAAAGAAAAGAAGAAAAAAAGAAAAAGATAAAGGGTAAAAATAACCGAAGTGCATCTCGAAATGCACGATTTCATGTCCGTACGAACAGTATAACGCATTCGTGAAAAAATAATAACTTTTGTTAACAATTCTTTTGTCTCTCTTTTTCTTTTTCATGTCAAAAATTATATAACGTGAATATTACTATATAACATTATATTATATTTCATATTTATCATATAATATAATTATGATATATTATACATCTATATAACATTAATATAATATTAAATATCTATATAACACATTTCATATATTTAATTTATTATTTTATATATATATATAAAAGTATGATATAAAGAGAAATCGAAAAGATTAATAAGAGAGTATATTGTTTTTCTTTTACTTTATTTAAAATAATATTCATATAAAATAAGGTTACTATTTATAAAAAAAAAAAAAAAAAGAACAGAAAAATAATAATCGACCAAAGCGAACGAAAGTTTTCGATGAGACTCGATTGATCTTCGAACGTGAATTAAAATTAAATTTTTATAATACTATTTTGTAATATCTATCTCAAAAAAAAAGGATAAAAAAAATAAAAAAAAAGGAATAAAACTACGGATATAAATATAAATTGAATTGACTTTAACATTATTAGATATTATTTAAAGATAAAGTTTTAAGAATGAATGAATAAAAAAAAACGAGAGAGAGAGAGAGAGAGAGAGAGAGAGAGAAATGACACGCATTTGCCAAGCATGAAAAAGGATGTTAAATACGTTTTCGAATATTAGTCAGGATATAAACGGGAAAGTCACATTTAGTCGATTCTAACCGATTAATTCGAAATACGTATCCCGAGTACGAATTATTGTCGCACAAATGGAATGGCCGCGAATCTAATAATGCACGTGATTACATCGCCGTTGAGAGCTTGCGCACATCCATGCGCGCATGTGAATTAAATTATTCCAAGCGAAATTACGGCGGTTTACAAGCAGTAATTCGGGTTTCTCTACATCATCGTCTTCCTTCGAATGTGTTAATCTCAACGATTTAACCGACAACTAAGCACCAGTTAATTTACTAATACGTTATTGTTGATCTTCAAATTGACTTCGTGGATTTAATTAAAACAACGAAATAAACAATGAAAGTGTTTCGCGAAATAAAAGGAACGACAAAAATTTTCAATTTAAGCAATGTCGACTTAATCATACACGTACGATGTCATACAAAATAGTTTTTTTTTTTCTTCTTCTTTTTTTTCCTTTTTTTTTCTTGTCAAACGATAAAAAGAAAGAAAATTTCTATTCTAAAAAGTTTATCTCATTATTCAATATTATATCGAAATAATAAAAAATTAATTTTTGATAATCTAATTTATTAAAATTTAAGTTAATTAAATTTATTTAATTTTTTTTTTCTTTTTTTTTTACGTTTTCCTTTACCACTTCGCTCTGTAATTGATTAAATCATTAAGGATTATATCTAATTCAACTGAAGAAGGAATTCGTTCGTACGATTCTAAATCAAAATTTATACTTTTAAACTATATATATTAATATATATATATATATATTTTTTTTTTTCATATGTTTAATTTACTATTATATATTAACATATATATGACGAGAGTTAAAAATAGATCGAATGTATAAGGTTGGAAACTATGAAACGGGCGTTGAATGAAAATAAAAAATAAAACAAAAACGCCCGTTTCATAGTTTCCAATCTAATATTTAACAAATTATCTTTATCGAACATTATAATTATTTTATCTATTATTTTCGTCATATACACGCATTATTATATATTTCCTTTTAATAATGCAATACAATATAATAATAAATAAAATCATTTATTTATTTTCTCTCTCTCTCTCTCTCTCTCTTTCTCTCTCTCTCTCTCTCTCTCACTCACTCTTTCTCTATCTCTCGTTTCTATTCACAGGTGCTATCTTTCATCAAGATGAAATGGAATATAAAGCAGCTTTCGACAGAGCCATCTTAGATACAATACAAGAAAATCCAGCACCGGCATTCAAATTACAATCGATTATCAAAATGGTGGATAGTAATATCGATAGTTTTAAAACTAAACTCGCAGGTAAAAGGGAATATTTTTATTTCTAACCTATCTTATAATTAATTAAAATACGTCCAAGCGAAATAATAATAATAATAATAATAATAATAATAATAATAATAATAGTAATAATAATAAGGAACAAAGAAAAAACTGGATTTTATATTTCTTACGAAGGTAGACAACGGTGAAGTATTTCTGCCGGCTACTAAATCAAAGTCCTCTGCTAGCGAGTATCTCTTTCTTTCTATTTCATTCTCTCTCTCTCTCTCTCTCTCTCTCTCTCTCTCTCTCTCTCTTTATTTCATTCTTTTTGCGGATGAAATCTTTCACGAGCACTCTCGCGGTAACTCCAAGTTGTACAGACTCCGTTTCTCCTTGCTTTTCCACAGTCTGCGAACTTTTGGAGGAAGGCGTAGCGGCGATCTTTGGGCCCTCGAGCCCTCACACGCGAGGTATAGTCGCTAGTATAGCTACGCACTTCGACATACCACATTTTGAATATGTTTGGCGTGAACAAGAAAAATTAGATCCCAACGTAAACGAAAGTCTTACGCCAATGACGATCAATATTTATCCCGACAGTGAAATGGTCAGCAAGGTAAGAGAAATACAAAATATATATATATATATATATATTTTTATATATATTTATATATATTTTTTTATATATATTTATATATATTTTATATATATTTTTATATATATATATATATATTTTTTTTTTTAACTTCTATCGTAATATCATCGCAAATTTTATAATCGCCTACGATTCGTAGGATCCATCGATTCTCTTCGATAGAACAATGATGAAGAATATATTTGAAAAAAAAAAAAAAGAAAAAGAAAAAAGATCGTGATCCCAACTTATTTCTTTTTTTTTTTTTTTTTCCTAATCAAATTGCAATTTTATGACTAAACATTTGATCCGCTGATTGTATATTTTCTCTTCTGTCGACATAGCTGAAAAGAAAAGAAAAGAAAAGAAAAGAAAAGAAAAAAAAAACAGAAAAATAGAAAAAGAAAAAGGTAAGAAAAGAGAAATTCTCATTGGACAAACTAAAATATTAGTTACCTATTGATGGAAAATATTTAAAGGAAGGGAACAAAAAAAAAAAAAAGAAAAGAAAAGAAAAAGAGAGAGAAAGTAGATAAGTATCCTTGAATTAACGTTCGATCGATTTTCGATAAAAAGGGACTTCGTCTTCTTCTTCTTCTTTTTTTTTTTTCTTCTTCCCCCTTCTTAATACCCACTCTATTTCCTGATATCATTTAGAAGGTGGTTTTTTCTTTATCATTTTTTTTTCTTCTTCTTCTTCTTCTTCTTCTTCTTCTTCTTCTTCTTCAAAACGAAAGGTGATTTTAACCTAGAGTAATCTCTTTCTAGGCTATCGCGGATGTTGTGATTTGGAACGAATGGAAAAGCTTCGTGGCGATTTACGAAACGAACGACGGACTGTCAAGGATTCAAAAAGCTCTTACGATGAAAAGGCAAAGGGATAATCCAATCACGATTCGTCATCTTGGTGCTGGTCCTGATTATCGTTCTGTATTAAAAGAAGTTGGTACGCTGCCGATCGATAACATTATTCTCGACGTTAAACCGGAGAATATAATGACTATTTTATATCAAGCTAAGGAAGTCAATTTGATTCGAGAGTATACAAATTTCATCATAACCTACATGGTATCCGATCCTATATCATTATCTACATATATATACATATATATTAATAAAAACGTCTCTTGATTTAAGCTATACTTTATTTTTTATATGCGAATATAAATGACATCATCGTTTATACGATACTTTTATATCAACGTGATCTTTTTCTTTTTTTTTTCTTTTTTCCTTTCGTCCATTTCGTGCGATTTGAATTTATTTGAATTTTATTTATTTTTTCCTTCTCTCTTTTCCTTTTTTCTTTTTCTTTTTTTTTTTTTTTTTTGTTTCTTTTCTTTTCTCTTTTTCATTAAACCCGAATGAAATATATATTTTTTACAACTTGTACCAATTTCTCTTTGCAATAGCTTCAAACTTTTCTTTCTTTATCAATAACCGAGAGATTTCATTTTGTATTTTATCCGTGGGGGAAAAAAAAAAAAAAAAAAGAAAAAAAGAAAAAGGAAAGAAAAAAAAGTTGAAAGGAAAAATCTACACGAAAGTATCAACTTCGCTCAAATCATGAGACGTCGTTTTCTAATTGCGATTATGGTAATATAAACAATAGTATGTCGTATATAATATCGTAATGTACAATTCGCTTCAAATTTTTTTGTTCTCTTTTATTATTTTTATTATAATTCGTTTTCTTTTCTTTTCTTTCTTTGTTTTTTTTTTTTCTTTTCTTTTCTTTCTACATTTTTTCTCTTCGTGCCGCTTCGTTTTGATTTTAATCAACGTGTCGAGCCAAGTCGATAAGTATGTATCTCCATAAACCGGATATTAAATCGATAGTTAAGATCGTTTCGACACGAAGGATACACCGTTCGAAATTTCACCTCCATTACGCGCGGATGTTCATTGATCGTTTTACCGATAACTTCGTATTTACTACTTCATTATGTCGAAACAATGTAATTATTCTTCTCCAGCGTTGCTTGCTCGCCATACCGGACTAAATTACTTGTTGATCGCTTATTGATTTCCTGTGCGCAAGCGCCATCACTGAATGATAAATGTTTAAAAAGAAAGTCGTATAAATTATAGCCAAGGAAGAACTTTCATATCTTCTTATGAAACATGTATTCCCTCTCTCCCTCTTTCCCTCCCTCTTTTTCGAAACCAAAAATACAAGGACCGAACGATATTACGAAAATTTCACAGAACAATATCGTTATTGTTGTTATTATTATTATTATTATTATTATTATTATTATTATTATTAATTTTATATGATATAATAAAGTAATTATATAATAAATTAATAATAATAATAATAATAATAATCTTTTATTCCCGAAATAATAGATAGGCCATACCAACAATAGCGTTAATTGAAAGTTTGAAAACCTAATGAGAATTAATTTTCTGCATTGCACCCTAATTGCAAATAAATAATATATTTCTCGTTAAGTAGTATTTTTTTATCTCTTTGTTTATTTATTTATTTTTTTTCTTTTTTTTTTTCGACAGATATATTTGAAAGAAAGTTTTGATTTTTTTTCTTTCTTCTCTTTTTTTCTTTTTTTTTTTTTCCTATGATGTGGAGAGAAATTTTACTCTGGATAGCCTTTAAGAGTTAACGCAGATACCTAATCTCGCTCTTCCATTTAAAAGTTCTTTCGAAGTTCGGTGATAAGCTTACCAATTCTTTTTTCTCCCCCTTCTTGTTTTTTTTTTCCTTCTTTTTTTTTCCTTCTTCTTCTTCTTCTTCTTTTTACTTGATTTCCGATAGAAATAAAGTCGATCTTAATGGGCCATTAAGGAGCAAATCGTTCGATCATGCGACAGACTGGATAGTTAGAAAAATGGTTCTCAAGGATGGACCCTGTCTCTTTTAGTAAGGCTCGACTTGGCTCGGTTTCACGAAAGAGAAAAAAAGAAAGAGAGAAATAGAGAAAGATAGAGAGAGAGAGAGAGAGAGAGAGAGAGAGAGATTCAGCGTGTGCCATCGACATTTCTTTAAAATAATGTCTATCCTTCTATCGATTTCGATTCGCAGGACTCATCGAAACTACCAATTCTGGAAATACGAAATGGTACAACCCAGGGTAACATTACGGGTTTCAGTCTGCGACAGAATAATGTCGACGGTATCAACTTGGTAATTAAATTATACGAATAATATTCAATACATTAAAAACAAATTTATTATTACATACGATCACCGATGATGAAAGAAAAATATCATTAATTAATTTCTTATTAATCCTCTATTATTACAAATTTCGATTTAAGGTATTAACTTATATCTATTTAACATATAACTCAATTAATATAATCTGATATTATTTATTTAAACTAATTAACTTAAGTTAACTTAAGTTAACATAATTTAACTTAATCTAACTTGATGAAATTATCGAACCGTCCTATCATCTTTCTCCTAATTAATACCAATTTCGTATTTGCGTGAAAATAGTCGATAGAAAATTCAAGACCATCATGGATGCTCTTCTCAAATGGCTTTCAACTTATTATTTAATTAATTTTGACTCTTATTAAAAATATTATATGAGTCGTTTATTTTGAAAGTGGCCTAACTCCATTTATCTTCAAATCGAGATATTTAAGGGTTTGCGTTTCAATGAATTTAAAAATATACGTATAGGATACTAATGAGTTATACTACTCAAGTGTATCTAAGGGTGCTAAATTTATAGTTCCTATTAAAATAGTGGCAATTATTAAGTGAATAATATGCGTTTTCTTATCAAGAATGGAGTTAGGCCACTTTCAAAATTAACAATCAGATTCATTATAAAATTTGAAGGTGCCCAAATCCATTCAAAATAATTTAAGATGCTTCAAATTGAAAAAAACAATACTCAATTTATTTTACATATCTTTAAAACACTTCGAAAACATAATTTATGCAATTCAAAACATTTTTTAACTACATAGCGTATAAAATTACGAACATAAATTTATTACAAAACAATTTACTATTCATCTAGATTTTGTGTGTGTGGAAGGGATTTGAAGAAATCATGATGTTCCGGTGGTATATATCGTAATAATTTGTCTGATATTTTTATACAGTGGTGTCAATACAATATTTTCGAACTTTCTTGGTCTACCCCGACGTGATAATAAATTCAGAACTTAAAAATTTTCATTTTCATTCATTGATGTCTTATAGAAAATTTTATATTATAAAGAAATATTTTTTATTGCTTTTTAATTCAAGGATATTCATTTATTTGTATAATAATTTTTACAATGATTCACGTTCAAGTGTTTCATCGAAAAATAATTTCTTTTTTTGTTTTTACAAATTAAAATTATATACAAACGGAAAATAATATTTAAATAATAAAGTCTTATTTGTCAATAATAACTTTATGGAAATTAAAAAAAAATAAATAAAAATAAATAAATAAAAAAAAAACAAAAAAAAAGAGGAAAGCTTATGTTTCAAAAATCACTCTTAAACGAATAATAAATGTTTCATCGATATATCGTTGCTCAAACGAAGTCACGAATTTTTCGGATAAACCTTCTAATACGATACTTAAGGCTTTTCAATGAAATATTTATTCAATTTCAAATCGAACAAATATTTTTTTTTTCTTCTCTTTTTTTTTACACTTGTCGGTAAACAAACAGAAATTAAAATGTTATTTAAAACATAATATTATTTATAATAAAATCATTCTTATCAATTCAATTGTTATGACATGACCGTTGTATATATCTTTTTGCGCAAGTGCGTATTGGAACTTCCGTTCGTAAAGAATTCCTTAAGATGAGACAAACGAATTAAATTTTTATAAGGCTACTAATATTATAATCTTTCTACCTGAAATTTATAAAAAAATTCTTTTGTACTACAAGAGACTGAGAAGGAGAGAGAAAGAATGACTAAATACACAGGGGGCGAGGTTAAACTGGCAGGGGTGGGACTAGCCTAGTAACCAACAGGGGCGGGACCAAGTACCCTGGGAGTCGTGGCCACATATCCTGGGGCAGGGCTAAACCGGCAGGGGAGGCCAACCATGTAGGAGGCGGGCTAACCTATTAGGAGGCGTGGCTAAACCAGTAAAGGCGGGGCTAAGTACCCAGGAGGCGGGGCTAATTCGACAGGGGGCGGTTTCAACCTAGTAGTAGGCGTGGCTATGCCAGTAGGGGCGGGACTAAGGACCCGATATACGGGACTAATCCGACAGGGGCCGGGGGCAAGGTAGTAGTAGGCGGGACTAAACCTGTGGGGGCGGGGCTAAATACCCAGGAGGCGGGTCAAACGTAGTAGGAGGCGGGGCTAAACGAGTAGGGGGCGGGGCTAACCTATCCGGAGACGTAACTAAACCAGTAGGGGCAGGGCTTAGTAACTCGGGGCGGGCTAAACCAATAGGAGGCGGCTAATCTGGTAGAGACGGGCTTATACTATGTATCTGTATCTGTGTCTGTGTGTATGCATAGAGAGTAAGTCGATAGTGGAGAACATGTTTTCGTGGAAGGAATTTATATCCGAAGTCCCAAGGCACCTGTTTCCCTCTCTCTCCTAGATTTTCCGAGATAGTCACATAGTGAATAGTCAGTATAGTCATTTATAGTCATAATAGTCTTATAGTCTTATAGTCATTTATATTCTTTATAGTCACTGTAGTCAGTATAGTCGTTTATAGTAAGTATAGTCCTTATAGTCATTTATAGTCTTTGTAGTCATTTGTAGTCAATATAGTACTTATTAATAAGATAAAGTTGTACATGTAATTATAGCAACTGGAAGAAATTGTCAAATTGAGCTAGGCCACTTTTAAAATAAACGGCTCATATTACACTATTATTAACGGGGATGGAAGGGAGAAGGGGGAGGAGAGTGGAAACACGTAATACGAGTTACAGGGGAAAAAGAAAGAAAAAGAAAAAGAACGCGTGAATAATAAATAAACGTCGTCGAGTGGGATAAGTGAAAGTGTCTTGTGAATGAAAAAAGAAATAAAAAAAAAAAAGAATCCTTTTTTTCTTTAAGTTATAAAAAAAAAGAGAGAGAGAGAGAGAGAAGGAAAAGAAAATGGCACTACGAGAGAAGGCACGTCTAATTTCTTTTCTTTTATTCTTTCTTTTCCCAAACTTTTACTTTTTCTTCCTTTTTTTCCTTTTATTCCCCTTTTTTTTCCTCAAAAGAAGAAAAAAAATTTATTTAGCAATCCGAAAGAAAAGTCAGTCGAGAATGTGCCGGAACTCGTCAAACATCGTTGTCGTTGTGTCGTAGTTACACGACGTGATGTTACACCGTCTGTATCAGCGTGTTTTAATCATGACGTTCTCTTTCGTCGAGCGCATAATAAACTCATTTTGCGTCGACGGAAGACTCTCACGCGGAACAATTGTTTAAACGGTCGTGTGTCCTTCCCCCGCCCTCACCCCCGCCCCACTCCGACCCATCCCTCCCTTCCTCTCCTCGGCGGCTTTCAAACCGCACTCGAGGTAATTTCTTCATTAACTCTATCTAAGGATGGCCCTGGCACAACCGGTATACCCGTTTTCGAAAGGTAGAACCTGAAACACTCGTTCCACGGAATCTACTCTCACGACACGGTGCTTAGGAACACCTGACGCGACACCACCTTAATTCTCTTTTCATTAGACTACTACGAATGAAATCGTTTCACATGTTCAATATAATAAAATCTGTTTTATAATTTTATACTTTTTTTTTTTTAACAGAAATACCGAAACTTAATATATACCTGTATATCGCCCAAAAACAGTCAAAATGACAGTATTGTGAACGAATGTGTTTTGAAATTTGTTTAAAATTTATTTTTAATATTTTTTTTTTATATTATTTACAATTATATAACAAATTATTAATAAAGATTAACAATAAAGAAAAAAAATTCTAAAAAATTGTTTCATTATATAAATAATTGTTTTTCTAATTGAAATTAAAAAGCAAGTCAAAATGATTTCTTTGGGCAATCTAGTGTTAATGGATGGAGAGAAGAAAAGAGATCCAAACAAACGAATGAACGAACAAATTGATCGTATAAATATAAATTTTTTTTTTTTTTCTTTCTTTAAGAAATAATATATCTTATTTCACTTTAACAAATATTAAATGTTTCTAACTCATAAAACGTCTATATAATTTTATAGCTTACGTTATAACTATTCGTGAACGACAAATTATATACGTCTTAACAAGATGAATATTAGAACTGAACTAAGGCTTTGTTTGACCTTTCTCTTTACTTACAAATACATACAAAAGAGATGTTGTTATATATACGTACTAAGTCCTTACCTAGACTGTGTATATTTACATTTATATATATATGTATATATATATATATATATATATATATATATATATATATACACAATATATATATATACATACACAATCAAACACCTCGTATCGATAAACATATCGTACGATTTTATAACATATATATATATAATAATATACGAAGAACAATAAATTAAACACATGTTAACGAGATGAATATTTGAATTAAACTAAAGCTTCGTTTGACCTTCTTTACTGTTACAAATATCATACGTACGCGTACTACGAAAGAACGTGACTCAAATCGTTTTTATTTACACACGTGTGTATATATATATTACATACATATGCGTAGATTTATACATAAATTATTTTTAATAAATTGATATTTTATAATTCTTAATAATAAATAATATCGATGTCTAAATCGATAACAATGATATTCGATTAAAATTTAATCTTCTTTATTAATATTACTAATCTATAACGATTATCTAAAAGTATCAATATTTTATTGAATATGAAATTAAAGAAGAATCGTAAGATAAGAATGAACAACACGTAGTAACATTTATATTCAATTTTTCCTTTATCATCGTATCGTTTATTCGTAAACAATGTTACTTTATCAAATCGCATAAACTCGAGTTTTGAAGGAATATTAAATCAACGATACGCGTTGCCCAACAAATTATTGAATGATTTAATGCCTCCTGATCGACGTTGAGTCACGCATCGAGTGATAATGCATAACTCGAAATTACGAGATACGTGTATACATATACATATATATATATATATATATATATATATATATATATATATATACATATACACATACGTATGTACGTATATAGATACAAATATATATAGAAACGATACGATATTTCGATGGATACGAATGAAAAAAAAAAAGGAAAAAAGAAAAGAAGAAAAGAAAGAAAGAAAGAAAGAAAGAAAACCGAGATTTTTATTTCTATTTACATACATATGTAATGTATGTATTTATGAAAAATATTATTAGTCCGTTTGACGAAATAGCAACGAAACACGATTCAATTGTACGTCGTTTCTTTTCTTTATTGATATTCGTAATTTAAATGCAACAGTAAATTAAGTAAATGAAATGAAAATTTTTTTTTATTTCTATCTTTTTTCTTTCTTCTTTTTTTTTTCTTTTGTTTTCGTTTTCTTTTTTCATTCGAAACAATATTAATTATCCAACAACAATGATCGATCGATCCCCGATGTATTATTTTATATGGATTTATTTTTTGAATTTCTTTCTAGGCAGAGAGCGCGATCCTTTATGATGCTGTCTTCCTTTTGTACAATGCTTTGAAAATCCTATATGCAAGGAACAGTGATAACGATGATTCTATTTCTATCATCCCGGTACCGCTCTCTTGCGACGATGAAAAGAAATATGAGGCAGGTCCCAACATTACCAGCATCATACGAGAGGTAAACTTTTACATTTAATCTACTTACTGACGTTTCTCTTTCTCTACATTTCTAAAATAGTATCACGTTTATATATCGACGAATAAAATTTACGAATTCTTTTATTACCGACCCTTTACGACTTTATTTACTCATTTACATAATCATTGCAATTTACGATATTTTATCTGATCGATAGATATATGACCGAGATATTAAATTATTATTCTTCAAGCGATTAATTTCCAATGATCGTTCGTAAGAAATGTCAAATGGAAAAAAAGAAAGGAAAAAAGAAAAAAAAAAAGAAAAAAAGAAAAAGAAAAAGAAAAGAAATTGCGATTATATAAAACTAATGGAATTTGATTGATATTTTTCCAAATTTATTTCTTACCAATAATAATAATAATCCTATTCAAATCAAATTGAAATTTCTATTTGTAAAGATTCAATGTGTCGAATCGCAAATATTAATATTACTTTCATAAATTTCTTAATTTTATTGATAGCTACCAATGAAAGGGCAAATAACAGGATTAATCTGTTTCGATGAGAATGGTCGTAGACGTAACTTCGAACTTCGTCTTTTGGATTTTCGTGGTTTTAGCAGTATCGAAATGGGATACTGGGATGAAAAAGGTGTTCATTCTACTCGCAGTAAACAGGAACTTGAAAGTTATTTGTTCAAATCTATCGAACAAACTCATTTCAGGATTGCCACTAAAGTGGTACGTTAAATAGTTACATTTTAATATATATATATATATATATATATATATATATATATCATCTTTTAATATCTCTTAATCGATTGAAAAAAAAAAAAACAAAAATTGTTTAATCCCATAGGGCGAACCATACGTGATAGAAGTGACCGATGGATCAACTCGAGGTATAGTGATCGATAAAAAATATTACGAAGGATATTGCATAGACGTTATCGAGAATATTTCCAAGATTCTCAAATTCAAATATTCCTTTATGTTGGTACCTGATAATCAATATGGTTCGTACAATCCCAAAAAAAAATCTTGGAACGGTTTGATGAGATTACTTTTAGATCACGTAAGTAAAAAAATTCTGTGATATAACAATTATCAAAAGTTATATCTTTAATTCGTTAAAGGAACTAAGATAATGTTTATCAGGAAGCTGATCTTGCAATATGCGATTTAACTATAACGTCATCGAGAGAAAGTATAGTGGACTTTACAATGCCATTTATGAATCTTGGTATGATATCGTAATATCGTAATATTCGTATGATCGATTATTTATTTATTTTTTCTTTTTCTTTTTTTTTTTTTTTTTTTTTTTTTTTTTTTTAACAGGCATCAGTATATTATTCAGTAAGGCTGAAGAGAAGGAACCTGAACTTTTTTCTTTTCTAAAACCATTGTCTACCGACGTCTGGATATACATGGCTACTGCTTATCTGATAGTCTCTTTGATGTTATACTTACAAGCTAGGTAAACGAAGATAGAAAGACACAGAGAGAAAGAGAGAGAGAGAGAGAGAAAGAGAAGATCATGATAAAGAATGGCTTACATGTGAGAGAAATATGTAGGATTAATTCTTTCGTTTTTTATCTTTAGAATGGCACCGGGAGAATGGAACAATCCTCATCCATGTAATCCTGATCCCGAGGAACTAGAAAATAATTTCGACTTGAAGAATTCATTGTGGTTGACTGTAGGCTCGCTTATGCAACAAGGTTCCGACATTCTACCGCAGTAAGAATTTATTTGTTATACATCGATTTCTTTTTAAAATCATAATAGATTTGACGATGACGTGAATAAAGGAAAAATGGGAAAGAAAGAAAAAAAAAAAAAAAAAAAAGGAAATTTCCAAAACTAAGTTAGAATGAACGTACGAACTTATTACTATTTAAAAGTCTAATCCAAATAACCAGATATATATAGATATATATACATATTCGACTATATTCAAATTTCACTTTCCCAATACTTGAATTCGATAAGCCGGATATACAAAAGCCTGATTTCCTATCCTAATAACATTAAATCCCCTATGTTATCCGGAATCACAAGTACATGACCTGGATAGAGAGAAATTTCTGTACCTACTTAAATTTCATAACTATACGAAAACGATCCGAACGAAACGATTCCGAAGGATTTGTAATATAACGAAATCGAAGAAATGAAATTCTTTTATACGATATAATAAATAATTATATCACTTATACGCAATATAAATAAACCTCCTTTCGCTTATTTATTAACAATGAATTATTTATCAAACGCGAGATATCTATCAAAAAACTATAATTATATCTATTAATCGTCTATAAAGTTTGCAATAAATAATAAAATATATCGGATAAAAACTTTCGTAAGTATCAAAATCGATAAGATTTATAACGAATGAAATTATTTCATTAATCTATTCGAATGATTAATAAAATTGATATCGATCGTAGGGAAAAGTTTTCATACGAGAAGTAGCATAAGAAATGAAAAGAAAACAAAACAAAACAAAAAAAAAAGGAAAAGAAAGAAATAAAAAAGGATTCAGGTTGCGTAGTAGCGTCCTTGTATATGGTTCTTTTTTATCTATCCTTCTTCATCTTCATCTACTTCTCCTTCTTCTTCTTCCTCCTCTCTTCTTCTTCTTTTTTTTTATTTTGTTTGTATTTTCTTTTTTCTTTTTTTTTTTTTTTTTTTTTTTTTCTTAGGACCAAGACTTCTCTTTTTTTGTCACGACAATTAAGCTTAACGAGGCGCTGTTTGCCGGACGTATTTGAGTCGGCTTCCCACTTATTAGCGCCGGCACGGCGCTAACTCTCTGTCCGTGACATCGTGCATGTTTGCTCGCCACATACTGGGCGACGACCGACCAAAGACACCTAACTGCCGTCGTCTTCCTCTTCCTCCACCTCTTACACCTCCTCCCATCGTTGATTCCACTCTACGTAGGATACCTTGTGTTCTTCGTTCAATAAGAGAGATAGAGACAGAAACACAGAAAGAGAGAGAGAGAGAAACATCGTACACACACACACACACATACAATGCACGTATATGCACACACACACATATATACGTACGCACCGCACTAACGTACGCACTGAAATGTATCACACACAAGTGCGCGCACGCGTACAAGAAAGATCGTCGGCAAACAAACAAGCGCCATTTACATACGCGGCCCTTTTAATCCTTTGCTTAATTAGGAGAACGTTATGCGTTCCTCCCGCTACTTTTGGATATTTTATGATTTCTTTTTTCTATATTTTTCTTTTCTTGTTTTCCTTGTCTGTTGTTTTTTTTTTTTCATTTTTCTTTTTTCTTTTTCTTTTTTTTTCAAATTCTTCGATCTACAAAGTTTACATGGACGAAATAAATGTTTAATTACTACGACAGAAAAATTTATTTCGAGACACGATTGTCGTATATCTAACTCGTGTGACATTTGTGCTTAGGAAACTGTCGTTTGCTTTTTTCGTTTCTTTTTTTTTTCTTTTTTTTTTTTTTTTTTTTTTTTTTTTTGGTAAGAAAGAAGGAAATATCTTTTTAATCTAAATCACAAATATGACATTGAATTGATGATCAAACATTTTTATACTATTAAAATAATCGCGCGTAATCGTATTTTGTATAGATAGATTTTCAAATAGTTCGGATAAATGATTGCAAAGTTTTATAAAATAGTTAAATAAAAATTGTAGATAATCAATGTAATAATAATAGTTAACGATCGTGATTTTATTTGGAATCTATTAACCGAAAAACTATGATAATAAGTTAAATATAATTCTAATCGATTTTAGAGCGCCATCGATACGTATGGTCGCCGGAATGTGGTGGTTCTTCACATTGATTATGGTCTCGAGTTACACCGCAAATTTGGCAGCGTTCCTGACCATCGATAAAATGGATAATCCCATTACAAATGTCGAGGAACTTGCAAAACAAACTAAAATCAAATATGGTGCGGTTGATGGAGGATCGACTTCGGCTTTTTTCAGAGTTAGTATTTCGTCCTAATACGATTAATCCTATTCGTCGATTAATCGAATCCGTATGAAATTTTTCTTTCTATAGGATTCGAATTATTCGACTTATCAACGTATGTGGGCAACCATGGCAGAGGCAAGACCATCTGTCTTTACAGCAACAAATGATGAGGGAGTCGAACGTGTGGTTAAAGATAAAAGGGCATATGCATTTTTAATGGAATCAACGACGATCGAATATAAAATGGAAAGAAATTGTGACCTACAACAAATTGGTTCGTTGATCGATAACAAGGGTTACGGGATAGCTTTGCCACGTAGTAAGTGACAATTATATTCCATTAAATATATGATTTTTAATTTTTAAAAGAGAGAAAAAGAAAGAGAGAAAATTATATAAAATTTACTATAATATATATATATATTGAATTGATTCAATGTTATTAGATTCACCATACAGAACACCGATAAGTGGCGCAATACTTACTCTACAAGAAAAAGGTACATTGTCGGAATTGAAAACGAAATGGTGGCAGGAACGAGGCGGTGGTAAGTGTAAAAAGGATGAAAGTGATAAGGAAGCAAATTCGATCGAATTAGGATTGGCCAATGTAGGAGGTGTCTTTCTCGTATTGATGTTGGGTTGTGCAGCGTCTCTTATCATCGCCATATTTGAATTTCTTTGGAACATACGTAAAGTTGCGGTCGAAGAAAAGGTAATTCCCTTTTTCAGATTCCTCTTTATAACGATTTTTTTCTTTTTTTTTTTTTTTTTTTTTATTTGGGTCTATGATATTTCCCCCACGATATCTATCTATGGGAATGGAATACGAATTGAAGATTTATTCAAAATTTAAGGTAGAAACTTTCGATAGAAATTTGAAGAAGTTTGAAAAAGCTTTGAAAATTTTTCTAAAAGTTTTAAGGAAACTTTGCCGCCATTAAACATTTTTTTTATTTTCTCTTCGTACATATATTTTTTTCTTCTTGTGTTTTCTTTCTCTTTCTTTCTTTCTATTTTTTTTTTGTTTTTTTTTTTTTGTTTCTTTTTTGTTCTTTTTTCTTTTAATTTGTTCGTTTGTTTGTTTTTACAGATCACTCCTTGGGAGGCTTTCATAGCAGAATTGAAATTCGCCATTAATATCAGTCTCGAAACAAAACCAGTAAAAATATCAAAAAGTAGTATCGGCACTAGTAGTTCAACGGAAGGTGGTATTGGTAGAGCAGCATCAACGGCACGATCCATCGTTGGTTCCTTTTTACGATTGGACATTTTGGATAAATTCGATAAGGACAACAATCCTAATAATCGCGACAACGATAGAAAAATTAATTGAATAAATTTCGACGTGGCAATTTAAATTAATAATATGATTAACGATAATGATTATTAAAAGATACGTCGAAAAATTTAACGATTGGATATTAATCGTTTATCTTTTAAATGGCAAGAAATAAGAAAATAAATAAATAAATGAAAGAAAAAAGAAGAATGAAAAAAAAAAAGAAAAAGAAAAAGAAAAAGAAAAGAGGACAAAAGTCAGATCACAAATTCTTTCTCGATCTTTAATATCAAAGGAACGTCACATTTCCCGAATGGGTTTCTCTTCATTTTATTTCTGAAAGTCACGCATGAAGTCATCAGTCTCGATGTGCCATCACTATAACGACAAAGAAAAGAAAGAAAAAGAGAGAAAGAGAGAGAATCTTCGCTGTAGGTCCAGGACATAATCCAATAATATTTGGACTGGGTCACAATGGCGCTAACGAACCATGACCTTGGTTTAAGGGCATTTTAGTTCTGAGAAATCGCCAACCGCTTTTCCTCAGTCCTTTGTCCATCCTCATCCTCCTTTCCTCCCTCCTCATTTCACCTTTCTCATAGGAGAGAGTAAAGCGGTATCTTTGTGTCATTATTACCAAGGGAGACGTTCCTTAGGGATGAAAAGCAGCTTCGCGGATAGTTTACAGCTGGTCGACGGGATCTTTGAAATCTTCTCTTTATAAAGGTGTCTTCTCTTGGGGATTGACTTGCTCGACTTATTCAGATTATCTCATTATTCCTCAGAACAAAGAATGTAATATCGTATATGTTAACAATATCCTTGAAAATGTTTTAAATAATTTCAAAGGAAAAAGCAACTTTTAATCGCACATATTTCTATATACTACTTTATTCCATAACCATAATCGAAATAATTTCTTAATGATTTCACATAAGTATTGAAAAATGATCACTATTAAAAAAAAAAAAAAAATAAAAGGAAATATAAGATTGAATTGTAATTCATATTAATCACGATTTAAATTAACTTCAGCTTGTGAATTGTAAATTAACTTGTGCTTTGTGAATGAAAAGAATAAATAAAAATAAAAATAAAAATAAAAATAAAAATAAAAATAAAAAAGAAATCAAAAATAAAATATCGTTGTATTCTCTGATAAAAACGTATCGCAATATTTTTCTCAAATAAATCTCATAAGACTTTATCTTTGGATCAATAGACGTTACTTTGCATTTCTTAATATTGTAATCGCATCTTCTACGTCTTAACCGGACTTTATTCACTTAAAATAAAATGAACACGTCTACGCATAGAAATATTTCCTTACTCTACCTGTCTCTCCCTTTATTTCTACATTATAAAAAGAAAACGTATAATCGTTCCTCTTAAAATTATTATATAGACACAATTTATTTCGAATATTGAGGAATGCAATTATGTTCAATTCCTAATTGTCGAATGTTGTTCAAAGTTATGGAAAAAAATAAATTTACGAATATATAACGGCGGGTGGGGCGAAAGGGTGGGCGGGGGGGGGGGGTTCATAAATTCAATTAAAGAAAAAAAGAAAAGAGAAAAAAAAACAGGAAAAATTATGAAATTGAATTTCTATCCAAAAATTATAGCAACGTTATTGGCGATGATGATTGCATAAGACACTTATTGCGGTTGTGCTTAAAAAGGTAAAAAGAAGAAGGAAAGATGAAAAAAAGAAAAAGAAAGAAAGAGGGACATACAGAAGACAGAGACAAAGAGAAAGAGAAAAGGAAAGAGAAAGAGAGAAAGAGAGAGAGAGAGAGAGAGAGAGAGAGAGAGAGAGAGAGAGAAGAAGAAGTTGAAACGTCCGAAAATCGGATTATACCGGGACCCCGGCGGCATTCGAGTCGAGTGATAAAGGTGTAAGTACATCGATTAATACTTCTTTTCATTGCCGCAATAAAAGGCTGTAACACGATTACGGGTAACGTTTACTGGCTCTCGAACGAGCGGTTAACCAGTTCGCCCTTTGCGAGCCTGGTCCGTTACGCCGTGAGAGAGCTTTTTATGAAAGCGAACTTTCTCTCGCACATATACCTACATAACACCTATATATCCATGTATATGTATATATATATATATATACATATATATATACGTGAGGAAGCAGCCCTTCTCGTGACGTGTCTTTTACGAGCACGCCGCTGAAGTTTAGTGCCTCTTACGAAGGGACGATGTATAATTAGCCGAAAATGGATGTACGTAGCTTTGTCTCTCTCTCTCTCTCTCTCCCTCCCTCTCTCTCTCTCTCTCTCTATCTCTCTCTTTCTCACTCTCTTTCACTGTTCTGTCTCTGTCTCTGTCTCTCACTATCTATCCTTCCAGAACGTTTCAAGAGAAGATCTCGAAGGCACGCGTGTGCAGGCTCGAATTAAGTACCCCGTACGTCACTAGGTACATAGTAGTTAAAGTTTCCAAGTGAGACGAGAGCTCGTTACAAGGCAAAAAGCATTGGAACGAAGCAAGAGTTCTGAAGTAAGGAAGATGAGAATAGATATATATATATATGCGTGTGTATGTGTATGTGTATGTGTGTGTTTGTGTGTGTGTGTGTGTTTTTATACATATATATATATATATATATATATATATATATACCAATATATATATATGTATATACCAATGTATATACCAATGTATATATATATATATGAGTATACATTATACATATGTGTATTGGGATAGATAGAGTAAACGAACCATTTTCGAAGACGACTACGTATTTCGTTCCTCCACGTCGTAGAACATAAATTATTAAACATAGTATTATATATTATATAAGAATGATAAATTGTTTTCTGTTAAAATTACAAATTTTTAAATATTCCTAATGAGAAACACATTAAATCTGTTTATTTCTATTAATGAAAAAAAAAAAAAAAAAAAAAAAAAAAAAGAAAAGAAAAAAATTAAAATTTTCTTTGTATTATTATTGATACTTATTCTTTTTTTTTTTTGTTTTCTTCCTTATTAATGTTTTATCCTACAATACGTCAAATAATCACGATGAATGAATACACGTGACGTTCGTTGTATCATACTGTATAATTCACTATATGTAAAGATTATAATTAAATATATATATATATACACATGTATGTGTATAAAAATCTAAGAAATTAACGACTTCCTTCCTCCATTGTTATATTTCTTTAAATCTTCATGTACGCGCGAATCTCGACGTTATACGGACGTGCACGTATTCGGATCGGTGCGAAATCGTCGAGGGAAAATAAATCTTCCTTCGACGAAGGGGTTAATTAAGTTTTACGGCCTGTTCCAAGAGACTCGCCATTGCGCAGGTGTATGTACTCGCTCACGGCTTATCTACAATATATCTTTATCCTTGGCTGATCCTAAGGCCAATTCACGAGCACTTGTAACTACTGTACATACATACATATATATATATATACATATATATATATATATATATATATACATATATATATATAAGTACTTACATAGAGTACGATTTTCATTCTATCAATTTTATAAATGCATCTCGTGTGTTTCATAATCTTTATATTTATAATAGAATTTTCTTTCTATTATCTTTCTTTCCTTTCTCTCTTTCTTCTTCTTCCTCCTTTCTCTGTTCGGTTTTTATGGTATAACCTAAAAAAAAAAAAAAAAAAAAAAAAGAAAAGAATACCGGAGAGAAAGACACGTGACAATTAAATTACGTCGATCGTATAAATAATTTAACGATTTTTCAAAAGTACTACGAGAATAATTTTTTAATTGCAATTGAAATAAAGAATGATCGTCGTAAAAGGAAAGAAAAAGAAAAAGCAAAATAAAAAAAAAAAAAAAAGAAAAAAAAAAGAGGAAGAAAGGAAAAAAAGACAAAAGGAATAATAGATAAGAGTTTAAATCGTTATTATATTATATACACGATGAATATCACAAAAGTTACAACAGAACTAAGATAGAAAATCAAATTGGAGTTTTCATTCGAGATGACTCGTACAAATATTTCGGCGATCGTAGAAAAAGGATAAGAGTTGGCTTACTCGCGTTTCGAATAACCGCGTGGCAGCCGGGCGAACGTAATGATACCTTAATAGCAGCTTTGCTCGTGGCACAGGCTCCGGGCACGAGGAACATCAAACGAGAGAAAGAGAAAGAAAAAGAGAGAGAGAGAGGGGGAGAGAGAGAGAGAGAGAGAGAATGCCGTCGTTGTGCCGATCTTATCGCACGCCGACAAAAACAACAGGTGCACGAAATCAGGAACCGCCCTGATGTCGCCTCGAGATCTGCCGATCTTTCTTAAGAAAAAAAAATATATATATATAGAAAGAAAGAGAGAGAGAGAGAGAGAGAGAGAGAGAGAGAGAGATCAGATTCTAAAAACAGAAGCAACGTGATCTTAAATCGCAAATATCGATCCATCGATCGATCGATCGATCGATCGATTTGTATCGATTCGTTAGAGAGTAAGAGAAATAATAATAATAATAATAATAATAATAATAATAATAATAATACTTAAGAGATTAATCAGCTTGAAGCGACTCAATCGAGTTTAACGATGGGTACACGATCGATAACCGATCTCGATCAATCGATCAGGTATTTTTTAATAGCACGATCGCCGTACGCTCGTTCATTAAGCAATTACCTTAACGTCTTACTACTCTATATACGATGGATGAGATCTTCTCGCGAGCCTGAAGGAGTTGTTCCGATCGAAGGAACCGATTTTGTAGAGATCGTGAGGATCATTACTCAAAGAGGAAACTAGAAAAGAGAGATAGAGTGATATATAATGAAAAAGAAATGAAGAGAGAAAGAGAGAGTAATAGAGATAAATAGAGAGAGAAAGAGAGAGAGAAAGATTAAAAACGATTCTCTCCAGGATAATATCGATTATCGTACTGTGCCAAGATAGATTCTATATGTGAGAAAAAGAGAGAGAGAGAGAGAGAGAGAGAGAGAGAGAGAGAGAGAGAGAAAGAAAGATAGATAGCAGCACGTTTGGTCCTATCCGAAAACCGCTGGCGGCAACAGTGGCGATGCACCGCCGTGCCCTGTAGGAATTCCTGGCGCGTTTATCAGCAGGAGAGACTCCTACCTCCTCGACGAGACTCCTCTTTCAGGGACCGACGACGCCGACGTCGGGCCAAGCCGCAAAAGGGCCCGCGACAATGCTGCACCCAACGGCCATTTTACATCGCGAGACTCCTCCTCCACGCGGGAACTTGGAATTCCCGGATGGACTTGTCCATTTCTTCCCTTTTTCCCTCCCCTCCCCCACACACCACCCTCACCCTTCCCCGTATCCCTATCACATTTTCTTTCTTTCCTTTTTTTCCTTCGCGTTTTCCTTTTCTTCCTTTCAACTCATTCATACGTATCACGATAAATACTTTCTAAATTGATCTTTTGTCTTATAGATAAGAATAATAACCTTTTGTAATTGTCATCGACAAATTTTGAAATTTTTATTCAATTATTATTATTATTATTATTATTATTAATATTATTATTATTATTATTATTATTATTATTATTATTATTATTGCAAAATCTTTTTGGACTTATTCGTGATGGAAGATCGGAAGGGTACATTACGAATATTGTAAAGATGAATATATGATGAAGAAGAATAAAAAAATGAATAAAAAAAAGGAGAAGAAAATTTCATTGGGACGATCGGTTTATTTTTTTCTCTCTCTTTTTTTCTTTTTTTTTTTCTTTTTTTTTTTTTTTTTAATATTTCAGGATTCTCCTAATACTTTTTTGTTTTTCTGTGGAAGTTGAAAAAAAGAAGAAGAAAAGAAAAACGTATGATTTAGATATGCGAAATTCGAACGTCAGAATCATTATTTTCACTAAATGTTTGGACATAGTGATCTCTTTTGTTTACTTGTTTGTTTATATACCATGGAGAATAATTTTTCTATTTGACGAGATCCCATTCAGTGTTTCTTTGAAAATGCGTGAGATCTGTCTAAAGAAAAGATAGATATAGAGAACGTTGTTGGAGGGTTACGGCCGCCCTGCTCGTTCCACAAAACGTCCTTACCTACCTTGTCGGAAGGATCAACGACTTCATCGAGAACTCCCACGGACAGGGATACTTGGAAGCAAAAACATCGTTGGAGGTGTACACGATGGGTCCCTCGTACAAAGAAAGAACCACACGCTCACACCGGAAGCAATCTACGAGACGGCCACTGTTTTCTCGAAGAATTCGAAGATAGAGTGGGGGGGAGGGAAAGGTGGAGGAATGGGGAAAGAAAAGGATCTATCGTCGATAAAAAAAAAAAAAAAAAAAAAAAAAAAAAAAAAAGAAAGAAAGAGACATGACAAACATAATGACGAATAAAATACGTTATCCATATTTTTCCAAAGAAAAAAGAAAGAAAAAGAAAAAAGAAACAAAAAGAAAGAAAAAAAACTTATCCCCGATCCGATTAAACGCCTCTCTATTTTTCTTTGCAACAACAAAAACAATAATAATAATAATAATAATAATAATAATAATAATAATAATAATAATAATAATAATAATAAATATAATAAATATAATAAATATCGTCAAGAAAATGTCATGAAGCAAACCTGACGCGATCCTGACGTAACCCTGGCAATTACGGTCTAATTACAGAAGGGTGCAGGGGGAAAACAGCGAAGTTACGAACAACGAGGACTCAGACGATTACTATGGCAATGTATTCGCTAGATAATGCGCAACAATATGTTTATATATTACTTTTTTTAAATAAACAATAGTCTGTTTCTTTAAAGATTACATAACTTGTAACACACGTTATGTAAGTATACGTTAAATATAAGATAATTCGAATTTAACATTTTCATAAAATAAAATTCAATATTAATAGTTGTTTTTCTAATGATTTCATTTAATATCAACAAAAATTAATTTTTCACCGTATCTGATAGTAAATAAACATCAAAACATCGTCAAATAAACATCAAAATTCATCCATTTGATTAAACGGGTTTTAATCGGCAACTTAAAAGTTTGCTCGAATATTTGATAATCTGATATAACCTGAAATGAATTATTAATTAGAATCTCGTAAAAAAAAAAAAAAAAAAAATCGGACAAAGGATCGCAAAAATAAAAGGAAAAAATACGATTAATTAAAATATAAATGAATGTCTGTAAATATAAATGAAAAGAAAATATTTTGAAAACGCATAGAAACATGCAATCATTTTCGCTCGGTAATAATTGCGTTATATGATTTAGAATTAGATTTCGCAAGTAATATCGAGCCAGATCTCATTACGTGAAAGTTGTTTCATATGGAGATCCACGGGTTAACGCTGACTCTACTTTATTCTAAAATCCATGTTCCACGCGATACCAATTCGCACGATGTCTTTTCGTTTTGGATATTTTGAGCCTTCTCAGCTAACTAGAAATGTATAAGACCTCCTCTCTTAACGATTCGACACTCTCAACCTTAGACATGACGGATTATTCAGTAGGATCGTTCGTCCTTTTCGTATTTCGAACAAATAAAAATGCAATCATCCGGTATGACTTTTAATCTCATTTGCGACATTCACGTGTGCATTAAAATAAACACTGACTCTACTCTTAATATATGCATTTGCGAGATAATCTAATGGAATTTTTGAGACAAATAAAACGAAGTCCTACGATAGAAACTTTAAACTCTTGACGATCCTTAGTTGATTCTTCGATGATCCCTTGATGATCCCTCGATGATCCTTTGATGATCATACGATGATCCTAATAAAAACATAGCAAAGAGAGACGAAGGAAGAAAAGAAAGAAAGAGTGGGAATAAGAAAAGAAAAAACAGCCGAAGTAAGAAAAGAAAAGGGATGCATTTTTATAAGATGGTAAGACAATAGCCCGAACAAAAGCCCAGATTCACGGGCCTCACCTATGGGTCCCATCTAAGACTTATAAATAATAATAAATATGAGAAAATGAGAATAAATGAAAATGATTGAGAATATAAGTGCGATATACAAGCTTTCTGCGCGGTTTCATTAAAAAAAACTTATTCTAGTGTTCTATTATATTTTAATGATTTATTTATTTTGAATTTCTTAACAATGTAAAAGGGGAGTACGTTAATGTTCTGTTGTAATTAGATTGAAAAGATATTGGAAAAAATCTTAAAATATGCAGACATTTTCGTACGTTAATATTTGCGTTACATGATTTAAAATTAAACTTTGCAAGTAATTAATTAATTATAAATAAAATAATAATAAATTAAACTTCGCAGGTCTTACTACGTGGAAATTGTTGCCGCACATGGAGACCCATGGAAATTACGAAATTATAAAATAGACGTATCTATAAGACGAGTGAATGGTAGCGATACGGAAAGATTCTATTTCGATGTTTACTCCTCGGCGTACGAAAGGAGACTGACGTGATATCACGTATCGTCCTTCCAATGATCCTTCTTGTTGATATTATCGATCGACCAAGAGTGAATGAAAATTATTCTATTTAATACGTCTTACGAGCTATGGAACGCTTTACGTAAGCCAATATTGTTTAATTATTATCCAAGTACATATAGTATTCCAAGTATATTGTTTAAATAATTATAAAATGATCGTATCTGTAAGACGAGTGGATTTAGCGGTACGGAAAGATTCTATTTCGATGTTTATACATCAGCGTACGAAAGGAGACTGACGTGAAATCTCGTATCGTCTTTCCAATGATCCTTGTTGTTGGCATTATCGATCGACGAAGACTGAATGAAAACTATTCTATCTAAGGAGTCTTAAAAGCTATGGAACGCTTTACGTAAGCCAATATTGTTTAATTATTATCTCATCGTACTCCAAGTACATTGTATATTATTTAAATAATTATAAAATGATCGTATCTATAAGACGAATGAATGGTAGCGGTACGGAAAGATTTTATTTCGATGTTTATACGTCAGCATACGAAAAGAGAATGACGTGATATCTCGTATCGTCCTTCCAATGGTCCTTCTTAATTTTTTCATCTTCATTTTTTTTTTTTCTTTTCTTTTTCTTCTCTTTATTCTTTCTTTTTTTTTTTTTCTTTGTTCGTTTCTTATTATTTCTCGTCCAATTCTATGTCATATAACGTGAAATTACTTTATATCTTATATGATGAAATTTGTTTTCGCATTAAAGACGAATGTTATAAATTTTGAAGGATGAAAATGATGTTTTGGCAAATAACTGAGGAGATCCCTAAGCGGGGATGGTAGTAAGGCCATCTTTGTTGTCACACGAATGGGTCATTCATGGTTTATGTTTATCGTAGGAATTCGAGCGTGGGAGGAGGTCCAGGAGACACGACACAGCGGTATGTCAGTATGCAAAGGCAAAGATCCAAGGAACGAAGCATACGATGATATCGGCGCTTGTTAAGCCGACTCCAGACTAACGCAGCAGGGTGCTTCACCATGGCGGCGAACCTCCAAGAGAGAGACTATCTCTCTCTCTCACTCTCACTCTCTCTCTCTCTCTCTCTCTCTCTCTCTCTCTCTCTGTTTCTCTCTGTTGACTCCACGGATTTCACCGACACATTCAGACTGATCGTTAAAAAGTAAGAGAAGTAATGGCCCTATGCCGAAACCACCATCCACAAGCAATCTTCCAAACTCGTATAGGCTAAGCACGAGTCCGGTTAGAAGACACCACAGAAATTCACCGAACTCGACAAATAATTCTTTGCCGCAACAAAAATGAACGAGAAGATCGAGATCATTTCGAATATTTTCTTTTATTTGTCTTTTTTCTTTTTTTTTTTCTTTTCTTCTTTTTTACCTTTTTTTTCCTTCCTTTCTTTCATTCTTTTTGTTTTTCTTTTTGATGTCCATCTACTCTCTTTGATTCTACGTAAATCGATCTTCCCTTTTCGCTTCTCTTTTTAATCCCATATAAGATATAATTGATTGGCAGGAATAGTTTTCTATTCCTTTTTAGAATGAGAGAAGGAGATCGAGAGAAAAACAGAGAGAGAGAGAGAGAAAGAGAGAGAGAGAGAGAGAGAGAGTGAGAGAGAGAACAAAATCTATAATTAATTTTATGATTATTTAAACAATTCTATTCTTTCTTTTTTTTTTCCTAATACATTTTAATACGATAATCAAATACACAAATTATTTGTTTTCTTCGCGTTACGTTAATTCGTACAAACATTAATTATATCATGGAAATATGATTTTCAATTTGATTATTAATCCTTATCGAATTCATTTGTATTTTACAAATCTTATTTAGGTATCATAAGGGGAAAGGTGGGATATGCTTAGTAGTCGACGTACATATATATATATATATATATATATATATATATATATATATATATATATATTATATCAGTTGTGTTTATTAGGAAGAAAGACAGAGAGACAGAAAGATAGAGAGGCAGAGAAAAAGAGAGAGAGAGAGAGAGAGAGAGAGAGAGAGAGAGAGTGAGAGTGAGAGGGAGGGAGGGAGGGAGTGAGTGGTAGAGGGAAAGAAGGTTCTCTACCGTATTCGGCTTCATGGCCATGGCGGTAACTACAAAGAGGATGGCGAGAGACAGGGCGGTTTGTGAGTCGTTCGGCTAACTTACACCGCACCGACTAATACTACTTGCTACTCGCTTACACAACTAACTCCCTTATACACGCAAACCACTTCCCACTTCCACTTTCCAAGTGCATCGGTGCACGCTTACTTCCTCTCCTACCTCACTTCGTCTACCCCTTCTGTTTGTTCAGCGGTATTCTCTACGAGACTCTTTCTCGCGTCACCTATACATAAGCAAAAGCAACCCGAAAATATCCTTGAAAAACGGGCTTACACCTGATATATGTAATGCCTCTGTGTATTTGTTTGTGTGTATCTATATGTATTTACGTGTACGTGTCTGTGTATATAATATATTCGGAATATATTCTCTCTTTTATTTGTAACATATGAAATTAAAGGAGACAAGAGAGGATTCTTTTCTTCTTTTTCCTTTCTTTTTTTCTTTTTTTTTTTTTTTTTTTGGTTTTTTTGTATTGTTCTCTTTTTTAATGCATTTTTATTTACTCATAAATGTGCGTTTTCAATTTTTTTTTTTTTTCTTTCAAAGGAAAAAGAAAAAGACGTATCAATGTATAGAGAGAAAATTAATTGAAAAATATTTCTCATTATTTCTATTGATCTTAGAAATATAATTTTTCGTAAATATTACATCACATTTGTATGGATAAATTAAAAAAAAAAATATATATATATATATAGATAAAGCAACTGTCTATACGTAAAAATATATAAAAATTATTGCATGGATCGCCCATAATTAGATATACAATATATCTAAATTCAAACGCTCCGATTTTTTTTATTTTCTTTTTTTTTTTTTTGTCTTTCATAAAAATACTCGTCGGAGCGTTTCATTGTAGACACCATGTGTAAAATACTTTTCTTTCTTTTTTTCGAAATTAGAAAATTGCATCTATCGACGTATTAAAAATATTCTCATATATATATATATATATATATCCGGACACGCTTCGGGGAATAAAGATTCGATAAGTTCTGCACGAACGACGGAGCCTTTTGTTTCGATGAAACTCAAGAAGCATCGTTCCGTTAATTAAGATCATTATCGTATCGGAAGTGAAGTTCTCTTTCGTAATTTCAGCGATATCCTCCGATTATTTCTCGATCAAAAGCGTTACATCCTTGTTATTATATACGCCAAAGGAACCTTGGATAATAACTTGCCGATATTTAAAATAACGAGATGGGGATATATATACATATATATATATATATATATATATATATATATATATATATAATACGCTTGGAGAATTAAAAAATTTTAAAGAGAAAAAAAAGAAAGAAAAAAATTAATGAAAAAATAATCGAAAACTATCACGTGAGGTTGAATAGTCGTTAAGTCGGAAAGAGAAAGCAAATTTACATATGCAATGATCTAAGAAATCGAATCGGTGAATCTAATTAAATTCTATTTAATTGAATTTCTTCGTAAACTCGAAAGAGAAAGAGATAAGACAAGAGAGAAATATAGAGAGAAAGAAAGAAAGAGAGAGAGAGGGAGGGGAGGAAAAATAGAAAAGGACAAAGTACTTACGTACTCGTCTCCCTGGTGCAAAAACTGGTCGAAGGGCGCGCAAAGGATCGAGAGATAATCACTGCCACGTGACCACCGACACGTCGCGTCGGCTCGTTTTTACCGGCATTA
Source organism: Vespa crabro (assembly GCF_910589235.1). Taxonomy (NCBI): domain Eukaryota; kingdom Metazoa; phylum Arthropoda; class Insecta; order Hymenoptera; family Vespidae; genus Vespa; species Vespa crabro. Next base: position 3,358,197 of record NC_060973.1, read on the forward strand.
CGTGTCCCTAATCCGACCAAAGAAGCACCATAATCGTTATATACCCCACCACTCTACTATACCATCGTTATTTAATAAGCTCGCGTTAAAGTTTCATATATTTTTTTCCCCCTTTTTCTCTCTTCGTCTCTGTCTCTTTCTTTCCAACATATATATGTATATATATATATATGATGATCGATAGAAATTTTCTAATAATTCCAATGATGAAAGCAACGAATAAAAATAACCATTAAATAATCGTATGGATCGAGCTAATGCAATTTTATATATACATACATAAAAATAATAATCCCAAATAAAATTCAAAGGATTTTTCTTCTTTTTTCTTTAATTTTTCTTTTTTTTTTTTTCTCATTTTCATTATCAAATTTGAAATGTAAATATGTTACATTGTTGAGTCTTTATTAAAAAGATTCCCGAACGTAATATTTTTCGATGAGCGCGCTATACGTTGTTATCGGATGCACCTTTTGAAATCGAAAATGCACACAATCGGGACGGAGAGGAGGAGGTGGGCGCGGAGGGCGGGGGCCGGGGGATTAGGTGGAAATCGTACGACACATGTATGTATGCACATACGCATTTGGCCTTTTCATGCGTGACGCGCATACAAAAAGACTTATATCCACGTTACAGGCACACGTCGGATCAAATTCAAATCGAATCGTGCTCGTGATGTACATAAATTGTTCATACTTACACATACACAAATACGCGTGCGTACAACACACACACACACATATATACACATTCACATACATACAGATAAACATACGCACACCTTGGAAATCTTAAATTATTCAAAATATATAAAAATTGATGATATCTATTCAAACGAAAAAAATGTTAAAAATGCTGACCTTTCTTAAACATGCTGACCTTCTTTTTTCTTAAAACTTTACATATAATTTTATATATTAATTATAATGTTAATTCGTTTGATTTTATGATAATATATATACATATATATATATATATATATGTGTGTGTGTGTGTGTGTGTGTATAAATTGTATAAATAAACAGCATGGGATAATAGTATTTAATGATTATAAAAATAATTATCATTTCAAATGTCAATATCGAATTTGTTCTATTACATTAAAAGAATTATGTATGTATTATATGATTTCAATATTATAAGATATTATTTGATTTCAAAAAAGATAGATATCCGAATCGATCCTATAAATTTAATTGCTCCGAATGCCGTACGAACGATTTTAAATTGTAATTTAAAGAATTAACGAGAGTTCCATACTTGGATTCTAAAACGAAAGAAGATCGATAAAAGTGCCTCGATAATTTCGGATGAATGGTGTATGCCGATCGTAAATTCGTTGAACGGGGATGCTCAGCATGCCGTATCTTTTCTAGATATTCCGATATTTTTAGTTAAGCATCCAAACGATTTCACGAAGCGAATAAAAGAGAAAGAAAGAGAGAGAGAGAAAGGAGAGGGAGGGAAGGGAGGGAGGGAGACTTCTTCACGTTCCAAGTCCTCACACAAGCATCGTCGAATTCCAGATGTACTTTCTTTTCTTCTTTCCTACTCTTTTCGCCTCCGATCGGCGGCCAGTTACGCGGCGACCTTTGGACCATCGCTTTATCTCGGTCCCTAAATCTCTCTCGTTTATAAGCGCCTCCTAACGACCTCTTCTTTTGGACTTGACCGGGCCCCTCTCTCGGCAAGGCTTACGATTTAACGCGAGCGCGAATGCAAATTTCCTCGAACGAATTTGTCGGCCTAACTGAAAGAATGAGAGAATGAGAGAGATAGATAGAGAGAGAGAGAAAGAGAGAGAGAGAGAGAGAGATAGAATTTTGCTCTCGGCATGGCGCCTTCTTCTTCGCTCTCTTACTTCTTATCTATCTTTTTCTCTCTCACACTCTCTTTCTTTCTTTCTTTCTTTCTATCTATCTTTCTTAATGAGTAATCGAGCGACCGTTCGTTATTAATCAGACGCGCCGTGAAAGATCACGAGGCGAGATCGGCGCCGTTCCTCCTTCTTCCTATCTACGATAGACATCGACTCGACCTTCCGTCGACGCTTCTGAATTCGTAACGCTTGGAGGGAGATAGATAGAAAGAGTGGGAGAGAGAGAGAGAGAGAGTAGAGTGAAAGAGAAAATATTCATATATGTATATATATATAAGTTTATTATTCAAGATTATATGAGGGAAAAATTTATTAGCGCGAAAAATATCAAGTAGATAAACATTAAAAGTTTCTAAAGGAAAATATTTATACGATTTCAATGTTGATTAAAAAAAAAAAAAAAAAAAAAAAAAAAGAAAAAAGAGTGGGGGAAAGAATAAGATAATTTGTCGTTAAAGTATTCGATATTAATATCTTATTATTTTTATTCTCATCTAAATTACAATTGTTATTATTCATCGTATACCCTAATTTCAATCGTTTGATTATAATATTAACGTCGATACATTCGACATTTTTACATTTGATTAAAATATTTGTTTTTTTATTTTTTTTTTTTTTTTTTTAATATTTACATTAGATATTTACGTTAGATTGAAATATTTTTTTAAAAAATATTAAAAAATTTTTTAACAGAACCAACCAATTGGTACATTCGAATGGAATTTTCGAAAGAAAAAAAGATCAATCTTATCAAAAATAATTCAATTTTCTTTTTTCATGTACTTTCATGTTATCAAAAGAGAGAGAGAGAGAGAGAGAGAGAGAAAGAGAAAGAGAAAGAGAATGAATGAGTGAATGAAAGGAAAAGAGAGGAAAAAGTGATCATCAAAATGTTTGCTCTACCACGAAGCAAGTTCGATGTTGCGTTCATCGAATAGTATCGTTAAAAAATGGCATCAAACGAGTTAACATGATATTTTCGATATTTCAGAGAGAATAAAAGAGAGAGAGAGAGAGAGAGAGAAGAGAAGTAAAAGCATTTTTTATCTCTAACTCCATTCGACGTATCCATATCGACAAGACATTTAATTATCCTACAGACACACACACACACACACACACACATACATATATACATTCATTCATATACAAAAGAAAAATGTCGTATAACGAATTTTGAAAAATTTCGTCGTTCGTGCGAAATCGTGATATAAAAAAAAAAAAAAAAAAAAAAAAAAGGAAAAAAGAGAAGAACAAAAATAGAAGGAAAAAAGAAAAAAATAGGAAATAAGGGGAAAACAAAAATAATAATAATAAGAAGAAGAAGAAGAAGAAGAAGAAGAGAAAGAAAAAAAAAGGAAAAAGTAAAAGAAAGAAAAGGAAAAGTCACGCGGCACGCAGTAGATCGATCAAAGCCGAGTAATACTAGTCGAGGATGTGAATACTAGAAAGAAAGAGAGAGAAAGAGAGATCGATAGATGGATGCATAGATGGTGGATAGATGGATGGATGGATGGATAGATGGATGGATGGATGGATGGATCGATGGATGGATGGATGGATGGATGGACGGATGGATAGACAGAGCTAATTAGCCGAGGCAACTGACTACGGATTTCTGATAGATAAGCGCAGTACAAGCGGCTCTCTTCTCGTTCGCGCGACGCGACGCGACGCTTACATTACACGTTTGGTCGTCGTATACGATTACGCAGAGTTTTTGTCGGTAAAAAAGAAGCTACTACCTTCTACCCTTCTGATCGGACGTGTCCAGAGAAAACGTATTCACGGTCTTCCCGGGCACGTACGTACATACATAGCTCTCTCTCTCTCTCTCTCCCCCTCTCTCTCTCTCTCTCTCTCTCTCTCTTTCTTTCTCTCTCTGTGTGGTAGTTCGATACTACTCCATACACTATTTTACATTATCCTCTACCGATGTTGTATGATTTCTTCTATTCGTGTAAATACGAACTCTCACCATGCCGGGACACATCAGAGAAAAGAGGGAATCTCTATCTATACTCTTTTTTTCTTTTTTCCCCCGATGCTTTTGAATATTCTCAACTCTTTCCAATAGCGAATACTCTATACGCAGTATGTTACTCTGATACCATATAAAGGAACTACACAGAGTAGTAGTCTCTAGCTGTTGGTAGTAGTTCTATCGTTTCTTTCCCCTATTCCCATTTTTCCCCCTCTCCCCCACCCCCCACCCCACTCTTATTTCCCTGGTTTCATCAAGTTCCTTTCTTTCTTTCTTTCTTTTTTTTCTTTCTTTCTTTCTTTCTTCTTTTTCCTTGGGGAAGGGGGGGGGGGGGTTGGTATTTTTTTCCTCCTTTTTTTTTTACTCTTTTTTTCTTTTTTTCTTTTTCCCCGGCCACCATGCAAAACAGTAGAACCGAAGAGATAAAAAAAAAAAAAAATTCGCGAGGATTTTTTTCTATCGACATATTTTTGCCGATACGGTATATGGTTTAAATTAATCTTTGTTCGTTATTGTAAATTGTGTCACGGTGGCCGGGACTCATCGAATAAGTTTATTATCGCATTTAATTCGGATGAGCGTGATGATTTTTCTGATTTCGCGAAACCAATTTTTCTTCTTTCTTTTTCTTTTTTTTCTTTTTTTTTTTTTTTTGATCTTTTTTTTCTTTTTCTTTCAAAGGACAAGATAAATTCATCTTTTTACACGCGTTCGTACGCATGGAATAAATTGATTTTTTCCTATTAATAATCAATATAGTTTGCGTTTGGATATATTGTTAATTTTCTTGAAAACGATAGTACGCGACGATGAAAAATTTCGCGAGAATTTTTCTGTCGATATTTTCTCTCTCTCTCTCTCTCTCTCTCTCTCTTTCATTTTTTTCTTTTTCTCTTTTTTTTTAAAAGGTAACTAAAATCCTAAAAAAGTATTATCCTAAGTATTATCCGCGTGTCTCCTAAGATTACTTATACGAATTACAATCTTTATAATTCCATTAATATAATAAAAACGAAATAATTGCATTTCAGAGAAATTATCATTGATTTGGATTATTTTAGATTATTTTAGTGTTTATAATGTGAAAAAAAAAAAAAAAGAAGAGAGAAGGAAAAAAAGATAAGAAAAAATTTTTACCAAGAAAAATGATCATTTTATAATTTATCCTAACGCTCTTCTTCCTTTTAAAGAGAAAGAAAAAGAATAGAATAGAAAAAAGAAAAAAGAGAAAGAAAGAAAGAAAACAGAGAGAAAAAAGGACAATCTAAAGAGAGACTTTGCAAGAACAAATTTCTTAGATAATGAAATCCTATAGAGAAACAGGCGGGAGGATTGGGGGAGGAGGGAGATAGATTGTTAAAGGAGACGAGTTTTCGTTCGTAGGGTGATCCATTAAAACCGTAGGGGAAGACGTCTAAGGGTGGCGACAAAGGAAGACGTTCGAGACGAAAAGATCGATCGATTCTCTATCACAAATAATCGTGCGGCTTCTCTACGGCAAGGTGCATCTCCTTAAAGGACGAAGAAACAGACTATTCAAACGCGTAGGCGAGCACAAGACGAATGGAATCGAAATCGAGCAAAGAGAGAGAGAGAGAGAGAGAGAGAGAGAGAAAGAGAGTGAGTAAGAGAAGGGGAGAGAGTGAGAGAGATCCTTGTCGTCAGAGAGGAACAACTCGAAGGATGTGTGCCGGTGAACTTGGAAGAAAGAAACTGGCGGCATGGTTCAAAGCGATGGTGACATGTGACCGGCATTGTGAGCTCTCTCTCTCTCTCTCTCTCTCTCTCTCTCTCTCTTTCTCTCTCTATCTCTCTTTCTCTCTTTCTGCGCCTCGAGGTTATATGCTTTTCTATTACGTCGAAATAGCCTTGCTTTGAGCAAAGACCGACTCTCATGCCGCCCCCAACTCTCTACTACTTCAATCCGCGGCAATCGAAATAATTAACGATATTGAAATTAATTAATGGTATTATAATTAATTAACCTTATTGAGATTTATTAATGGTATTGAAGTTAATAATATATATATATATATATATATATATATATATATATATATTATTTATAATAAATTGCATTCACAGCAACACAAGTGAAAAAAGTCCTTTAAAAACGATTTAATATTTGCTCGTTTATCGTTCGCTAATATCATAATGACAAAATCAACGCCTGTATATTCTATCATTGTATCCATCTTGTAAATAGATCATAAATTGTTGAATTCATGAGAGAAAGAAAAATAGAGAGAGATAGATAGATAGATAGATAGAGAGATAGAGAGAGAGAGAGAGAGAGAGAGAGAGAGAGAGAGAGAGAGAGTTAGTTGAGATAAATAGAAACGTGTTGTTACGCGCAATGATAACAGTAAAAACGTAATAAACGTATAATGGATACGATGGATAATATTTTTCAAATGAAATTTATCTTTCTATCCGTAACGTAGATTATACAAAAATTCGATCGTTTTCTTTTTTTTTTTTTTTTTTTTTTATGGATATGTGTCGTTCAATTGGATACGATAATCATATCACATGTCGTAGATTAAAATATATCACGGATCGAACGTTACCAAAATACTCAACGCGATATGATCTGATTATTGAAAAAGTGAAAGAGAGAGAGAGCAGAGAGAGAGAGAGAAAGAATGTATGTATTTACATGCGCTGTAGGATACACACTCGTACTACTACCTACCTACACACATGGATACGGAATTGGTAAACATAGAAAACGCTTATCGTGTGATCCAAAGGCAAGAAAAGGATATGTATATATATATATATATGCCATAACGCGAGCACGGAGCGAGGACACGTGTCCAAAACACGTGTGTCTTCTCTCTTCTATTACGCTTATCTAGTGGTCCATCTAACCGCATTGTGAGAGCACGACCCTATTGTAAGGTGTAGCTCGTTTTCCTAGGAGAACAAGCCGCCACCCAACGTTCTTCCCATAAATTTCTATGAGGTTAATGAAGCGAACCACCACCACCAACCCCACCACTACATTCGTTCCTTCCTTCTTTCCTTCCTTCCTTCCTTCCTTCCTTCCTTCCTTCCTTCCTTCCTTTCTTCCTTCCTTTATTCCTTCCTTTTTGATTTTACATCGACGAAATTTGTTCCGAACGTTCAAAGTGGGCGTGTACGTTTTCAACCTTCGGTTTAACATTAATTACGGATTCGGATAATTAAATCCATAGTTAAAGTCACCGTTTTAAAATAGAATTCAATGAAGCACGGTCATTCTCAATCGAGTCCAACCAATTTTAAGCCCTCCTTTTCCTCATCCTCCTCCTCCTCCTACTCCTACTCCTCCGCCCCATTCATTTCAAATGAATTGTGATTATCGTTCAGAAATAGTCATACACTAAAAGAGAAGAACCCATCTTTCAATTCTTTCGACCGATTCATTTCTAAATTATATATATATATATATATATATATATATATATATATATATATATATATATATATATATATCATCTAGAGGGATTAAGGTTTACATTGGTTTTTAACAATCCGCATTTTCGTATAGATTTTTGCGAACAACGTACGCCGTTCTTAATCACTACATATCACGGTACGTTGATTTTATTGCTTCTATAAATGTCATTCTATTCGAATGTTCACCTTTGACCTCTTATTATTATCTATTTTTTTTTTTTTTATTAATCAACGCCCCAATAATCCTAATAATAACAATAATAATAACATTTATTATATATATTATTATTATTATTATTATTATTATTATTATTATTATTATTATTATTATTATTATTATTATTATGTTAAAGTAAAAAAGTTAACAGTAAACATTAAAATTATTTTCCATTTAAAAATCAACTGATCATCTGATCGTTGAATATTAAATCCCATATATTTTCTTTTCTCTTTTATCCACGACAATACCGAGATAAATTAATTTAATTATAAACATGGATGGACTTTCGTTGATTTTTTTCTTCTTTCTTTCTTTATTTCTTTCTTTTTTTTTTTGTCTTTTTGCTTTTTTCCTTTTTTTTTCTTTTTTTTTTTTTTAACAACGAACATAAATTTTAAATGCATTCGAAATGCGACGACGACGTACAGAAAGATGTAAGATGAAGTCGAGGGAGGAAGGAACAAAAAAAAAAAAAGAAGAAAGAAAAGAGAAAGAAAAGAAAAGACAAGAGAAAGAAAAGAGAAAGAAGAAAAAGAAAAAGGTATAGGAAAAAGGAATAGAAAATTTGTTATTCGAATCGTTGCGAGCATAGGATGGAATCTAAGGAAAATAACGCGCTAATTTCGCAAATCACTCGCTTTTGAAGTCCGGCTGATATTGGATTCGTTCGTTCATGGGTCAGCGCAGCACACGATGAGCGGCAAGATGAAAGCCACACTGATGTTTACATAATAGTGGTCCACTGTGATTCCCCTCCTCTTTTTTCCTTCAACTACCAACCTATTCCGCTTTAGCCTCTGACTCACCCCTCTCCTTCTCTCTCTCTCTCCCTCTTTATCCCTCTTATTCTTCTTTTCTCTCTCTCTCTCTCTCTCTCTCTCCTTCTTTATCCCTCTCATTCTTCTTCTCTCTCTCCCTCTTTATCCCACTCATTCTCCTTCTCTCCCTCTCTCTCTCTCTCTCTGTCTCTGTCTCTCTCTGAGTATCCCCACTCTAAACAATCCTTTCAGGATATCCTCGGTCTTCTCCTCCTTTGCTCCTCTTTGTCCTTCTCACAAAGTTTTCGGCATCTTTTTCTCCCTTTTATATTTGCCACCCTAAATCTCCCCCTTCCGCCCACAACCCGCACCCCCTCTTCCCTTCCACGCTCTGTTCCAAAGCGCTCATCTTTTCCACGCGAATCTACACTTCTATTTATGTTCCTTTCTCTCTCTCTCTCTCTCTCTCACTCTCTCTCTCTCTCTCTCTCTCTATTTCTCCTCTATCTACCTCTTTCATTATTTTCCAATTTTACTTTTTTTTAACTTCCCAACCTCCTCCCACTTTTTTTCCCCTTTTTTCTCTTGTATTCTCTCTCTCTCTTTCTCTCTACCTCTCTCTCTCTCTCTCTCTTTATATATATATATTTTTTTTTCTTTTTTCTTTTTCTATCCATACTCTCTAGCGTATCTTTAAAATTTCGACGTTATATGTATATACGTATATCCGTAAATACGTGTTTATATCGAGCTATTAATTTGATTATCATTTTTTATTTTACACTTTCATTCTGATCTCTGTTTATCTAATTCGTTCCAACATTCGTGTTTCCTATTCCTTCCGCGGGGGTTTATTAATTTATTTCTCTCTCTCTCTCTCTCTCTCTCTCTCTCTCTCTCTCTCTCTCTCTTTCTCTTCTTCGTCTCGTACTTATTCCTATCATATCTATTTTATAGGATTATATATCTACAGATATGTGTTTACTAAGCTACGATAATAATAATAATAATAATAATATAATTAATAATAATAATAATAATATTATTATTATTATTATTATATATTCATTTCGTTGAGTCTCTTCTTTATTTTATTCTTTTCAAATATTTTATACTTATTGGATACCCTAATAATAATAAAATATTATTCTACTTTTTCTCTCCCCCCCTCCGTCTCACTCTCTCTCTCTTTCTCTCTCTCTCGCTCTCTCTCTCTCTCTCTCTCTCTCTCTCTCTCTCTATCTTCCTCTCCCTTTATCTATCTATCTATCTTTTACGTTTCTCGCACGCGTGCGCGCACACAGGACCGATTCAAAAGCTACGTAAGGATCGAGCGTTCCTCCCCTCGAGGAGGAGAGTTCCGTGGCGAACATCAAACGCGCCGACAGCCGCGACGTGCACCTGCCTCCGTCACGCGCCCGCGTAAACGACTCCCTCCTTTCCTCCCTCCAACTTCCCTCTTTCCATCTTTCCACCTCTTCGTAACCACCGCGTAAGTACGTGTATACTCATTACCCCCACTATCAAAGACACACTGCCGTAATCTCACAACTACCGCGAAAGAACGCGCTCTTTCTTGGCATCGTTATCGTCCATACCATTTATCCAACTCGCATACTAATCGCATTCTAATACGATCAATTTCTATTTGATCAGAAATCTCTCTCTCTCTCTCTCTCTCTCTCTATCTTTTTCTCTATCTCTGTCTCTTTCTATTTATCTATTTATCTATCTATTGTTATCACGAAATTTTAATTATTATACCTTTCGAAAAAAACATTTATGATTTCAATTTACATCGAATCCAAATTTAACGTTATAGAATTTCTTTCCAATAGATTTTTCTAATATTTCTCTTGAATAGTGTCACGAATTAAGATTCATATTATTTATATCATATATATGTTAGATCATGGGAAATTTTTCATTTATGTGATTATAAAGGAAAACTATTTGAAATTTGTAATTATTATTATATGGCTTTGTTAAATGAATAAAAAAATGATGATTTTGTGTTATTCAAGATTTATTCAGTTCGATAGAATTTTAACTTGAAATTATTAATATATTACATATATATATATATATATATATATGTATATATATGAAATATATTTTTTATTAAAATATAGATATCGATATTACAATGTATCCATGTTAATATTACATCATATATATAACAATTCTATTCTGAAGTTTGATATATTAAAATATCCTAATTTTCTAATAATCGCATTAGGAAAAAAAAATAAAAAGAAAAAAGATATGAAAAAATAGAAATGAAGCTCGAAGCTTCAAGGAGGAAAAATATATGCGTTGTTTTCATTAATTCTCTCTTACAGCCATGGCACATCGGTCCTCCCCACTAACGATAATAATACTTTTACAAGCGTATTGTAAACGTTGGCTGTTAGCCTTAACTACCGGTAGGAGAACGATATGGCAGCGATATAATCTTCGTAGGTGGTCCATGGCTAACTCCCATTTAAAGTTAACATGCAAACGTACGGTATTATTGCTTGAAAGAAAATTTAACCGGTCGGTATCTTTTGCGAATGGCGACATTGTTACAATATCCTCTTACGTGCTCGTAAAGATCAAGGACAACCAAGCCGAACGGGCTTATTCTCGAAACCATTTTAATTGAGTATACGTGGAAGTGGTTATTTATACCTACTTATATACATGCACACATACATACATACGTACATACATATATACATGCATGATCATCCATTTTGTATCAAGAAAAAAATTATATATACAAACACGTATTTTCGTTTCTCGTTTTTAAAAGCAAGGACAAATTTATCGTTTAGACATGTATTAACGTAGATACGTTTCAACGTGAACTCGATTATTCCATTGACATCATATTTTATTTTATAAAATATTAAAATATATCATAATCGAAAAGATTGTCAAATATATATATACATATATACATATATATATATATATAATCCATGCGCACTATTTTTAAGATATTATTTTATAAAAATATTACATATCAAATTATTAAAGAGATAATAAATAAATGTTATTAAATATTAAATTAATGACAAACCAATTAAATTTTTACTAAAATTGATAAATAGATTTTATCAATATTTTTATATATATATATATATATATCTTATTTTCGATTCGATCTATCGATTTTACCGACTAATCGGAGTCTCGTCATCGAAGCGAAGATAACTGACCATCTAAGGGGATGTTTTTTTTCCCTTTGTTTCTTTACTTTCTTCCTCTCTCTCTCTCTCTCTCCCTCTCTCCTTCTCTTTCTCTCTCTCTCTTTCCCTCTCTCTTTTTCCTATCCTCTCGAAGGAAATCATGCGAAATCGCGCGAAGCAATGCTGTCAGTTTCTCTCTTCGGTGATCGTCCGTCGACTGCGCTTCGCATTAACGGAGGAAGAAGATGCCAAGAAGAAGAAGACAACGAAGACGACGACGAAGACAACGACGACGACGACGACGACGACGACGACGACGACGACGAGGAGGAGGAGGACGAGTAAGTGGTGGAGGAGGGGGCGGAGGGGGAGGATAAGCGAGAAAAAAAGAGAAACGCGAGAAGTAGCGTGGAACGTTGGTAGGGATAAAAGGCGCCGACTGTTCTCGGTGATCTACCCCCACTCTTTTACGTATCTCACGAGCTACTACACCTGGTCACGACGCCATTGCTGGATCTTGATCCTGCTCCTGTCAAATTATACCTCGGCAAAGTCGAGGATCGTTCAGACGCGTCCATCAAATCGATATCAACGTTTCCTTCGCAAACTGCATATAATTTTCTTTTTTCCTTTTATTTTATCTCTTCATAGCTTTTTTCTTCCTTTCCCTTTTATTTTCTAAACCTTTCGACGAATTTTATTTTCTCTTTTTTCTTTTTTTTTTTTTTTAAATCTACCACCCTCCTCTAATTCGTCGAGTCGTCGAGTAGAATTTCATTTTTTGTTTTCCTTCTTTTTTTCTTCTTTCGATCGATAATTTTATTGATGTGATAATTTTTATTGATAACATTATATCCTAATGATAATGTAATATCTTATAAAACAATGATAATAATAATAGTAATAATAATAATAATAATAATAATAATAATAATAATAATAATAATAATAATAATAATAATAATAATAATAATGATCAGACGATAGTACGACATATGTACATTGTAATATCAATAAAAAAAAAAGATTAATAACTATTGTTTTATTTTTCAACGCGAAATAACATCTCGTTGTATCTTGTTTAAAAAAAAAAAAAAAAAAAAAAAAAAAAGAAAAAAGAAAAATAACTTTTAGAATCGTTGTGATTTATAATACAACACAAGTGGAAAAATATTGTAAAACTGAAAGAGAAATGAAAAAGAACGAAACAAGAAAAAAAAAAAAGAAAAAAGAAACAAAAAAAAATATAAAATAAACTAAAATAAAAGGGAGGAGGGGGAAGCGGCGGACTGGGGGGGGGGGCGGCCGGCAAAAGGAAAAAGAGGAAACGAACAATGGCACGACACCGTCCGTTTTATACCCTCGATAAAATCTTGTCGATAAATCAGTCAACGCGTCGACGTTACGCACCTCTAACCCCGGCATAAAAAAAATTCTAATAGATTCCCAAGAGACAAATGTACAGTACATCGTCCGCGTCGGATAGTCGGCGAAGCGGAAAGTTTCTGAACACGCGGGATAAGTTCCTCGAATCTAGCAGAAGTTGAAGGTCCAGATGAGGGAGAGGAGGATAGTGAGGGGATGCGAGGGGAGTATAAGGGAGAGATATCAAAGGGGAATATCCGCGCACTCGGCAGCTTCTCTCTAGCTGCTAATGATCATCGTATATACCGTAACGTGCTAAGCGATTCTAACGATAAACCACGGAACGCAAACGTCAGTAAAAGCTCATGGCAATACTCTCAAATTATATATTTTTTTTTTTTTTCAAACGAACCTACTACCCTCCCCTTACCCCCTTCGTCGCGCCCCCCTACCCCATCTTCTTTAAATGCAATCGATTCCTTCATTAAATTATTGATAGCCCGTAGAAAACGATAAAGTACTATTTGATCAATCGTAATCTTGACAATTTATCCGATTATTCGAATGTTATTATTATTATTATTATTATTATTATTATTATTATTATTATTATTATTATTATTATTATTATTATTATTATTATTATTATTATTATTATTATTATTATTATTATTATTATTATTATTATTATTATTATTATTATTATTATTATTATTATTATTATTATTATTATTATTATTATTATTATTATTATTATTATTATTATTATTATTATTATTATTATTATTATTATTATTATTATTATTATTATTATTATTATTATTATTATTATTATTATTATTATTATTATTATTATTATTATTATTATTATTATTATTATTATTATTATTATTATTATTATTATTATTATTATTATTATTATTATTATTATTATTATTATTATTATTATTATTATTATTATTATTATTATTATTATTATTATTATTATTATTATTATTATTATTATTATTATTATTATTATTATTATTATTATTATTATTATTATTATTATTATTATTATTATTATTATTATTATTATTATTATTATTATTATTATTATTATTATTATTATTATTATTATTATTATTATTATTATTATTATTATTATTATTATTATTATTATTATTATTATTATTATTATTATTATTATTATTATTATTATTATTATTATTATTATTATTATTATTATTATTATTATTATTATTATTATTATTATTATTATTATTATTATTATTATTATTATTATTATTATTATTATTATTATTATTATTATTATTATTATTATTATTATTATTATTATTATTATTATTATTATTATTATTATTATTATTATTATTATTATTATTATTATTATTATTATTATTATTATTATTATTATTATTATTATTATTATTATTATTATTATTATTATTATTATTATTATTATTATTATTATTATTATTATTATTATTATTATTATTATTATTATTATTATTATTATTATTATTATTATTATTATTATTATTATTATTATTATTATTATTATTATTATTATTATTATTATTATTATTATTATTATTATTATTATTATTATTATTATTATTATTATTATTATTATTATTATTATTATTATTATTATTATTATTATTATTATTATTATTATTATTATTATTATTATTATTATTATTATTATTATTATTATTATTATTATTATTATTATTATTATTATTATTATTATTATTATTATTATTATTATTATTATTATTATTATTATTATTATTATTATTATTATTATTATTATTATTATTATTATTATTATTATTATTATTATTATTATTATTATTATTATTATTATTATTATTATTATTATTATTATTATTATTATTATTATTATTATTATTATTATTATTATTATTATTATTATTATTATTATTATTATTATTATTATTATTATTATTATTATTATTATTATTATTATTATTATTATTATTATTATTATTATTATTATTATTATTATTATTATTATTATTATTATTATTATTATTATTATTATTATTATTATTATTATTATTATTATTATTATTATTATTATTATTATTATTATTATTATTATTATTATTATTATTATTATTATTATTATTATTATTATTATTATTATTATTATTATTATTATTATTATTATTATTATTATTATTATTATTATTATTATTATTATTATTATTATTATTATTATTATTATTATTATTATTATTATTATTATTATTATTATTATTATTATTATTATTATTATTATTATTATTATTATTATTATTATTATTATTATTATTATTATTATTATTATTATTATTATTATTATTATTATTATTATTATTATTATTATTATTATTATTATTATTATTATTATTATTATTATTATTATTATTATTATTATTATTATTATTATTATTATTATTATTATTATTATTATTATTATTATTATTATTATTATTATTATTATTATTATTATTATTATTATTATTATTATTATTATTATTATTATTATTATTATTATTATTATTATTATTATTATTATTATTATTATTATTATTATTATTATTATTATTATTATTATTATTATTATTATTATTATTATTATTATTATTATTATTATTATTATTATTATTATTATTATTATTATTATTATTATTATTATTATTATTATTATTATTATTATTATTATTATTATTATTATTATTATTATTATTATTATTATTATTATTATTATTATTATTATTATTATTATTATTATTATTATTATTATTATTATTATTATTATTATTATTATTATTATTATTATTATTATTATTATTATTATTATTATTATTATTATTATTATTATTATTATTATTATTATTATTATTATTATTATTATTATTATTATTATTATTATTATTATTATTATTATTATTATTATTATTATTATTATTATTATTATTATTATTATTATTATTATTATTATTATTATTATTATTATTATTATTATTATTATTATTATTATTATTATTATTATTATTATTATTATTATTATTATTATTATTATTATTATTATTATTATTATTATTATTATTATTATTATTATTATTATTATTATTATTATTATTATTATTATTATTATTATTATTATTATTATTATTATTATTATTATTATTATTATTATTATTATTATTATTATTATTATTATTATTATTATTATTATTATTATTATTATTATTATTATTATTATTATTATTATTATTATTATTATTATTATTATTATTATTATTATTATTATTATTATTATTATTATTATTATTATTATTATTATTATTATTATTATTATTATTATTATTATTATTATTATTATTATTATTATTATTATTATTATTATTATTATTATTATTATTATTATTATTATTATTATTATTATTATTATTATTATTATTATTATTATTATTATTATTATTATTATTATTATTATTATTATTATTATTATTATTATTATTATTATTATTATTATTATTATTATTATTATTATTATTATTATTATTATTATTATTATTATTATTATTATTATTATTATTATTATTATTATTATTATTATTATTATTATTATTATTATTATTATTATTATTATTATTATTATTATTATTATTATTATTATTATTATTATTATTATTATTATTATTATTATTATTATTATTATTATTATTATTATTATTATTATTATTATTATTATTATTATTATTATTATTATTATTATTATTATTATTATTATTATTATTATTATTATTATTATTATTATTATTATTATTATTATTATTATTATTATTATTATTATTATTATTATTATTATTATTATTATTATTATTATTATTATTATTATTATTATTATTATTATTATTATTATTATTATTATTATTATTATTATTATTATTATTATTATTATTATTATTATTATTATTATTATTATTATTATTATTATTATTATTATTATTATTATTATTATTATTATTATTATTATTATTATTATTATTATTATTATTATTATTATTATTATTATTATTATTATTATTATTATTATTATTATTATTATTATTATTATTATTATTATTATTATTATTATTATTATTATTATTATTATTATTATTATTATTATTATTATTATTATTATTATTATTATTATTATTATTATTATTATTATTATTATTATTATTATTATTATTATTATTATTATTATTATTATTATTATTATTATTATTATTATTATTATTATTATTATTATTATTATTATTATTATTATTATTATTATTATTATTATTATTATTATTATTATTATTATTATTATTATTATTATTATTATTATTATTATTATTATTATTATTATTAATATTGATCGTTAAATTGGTAGGATCAATTTAATCCTTTCCGATGTTTCGATTTATCTGATCTATTACGAAGGTTACCTGATCTAAATTTAAAGCATATAATTTGCAACGCTAATTTATTAATAATGCGATAATTTAATTATTGAAAATAGTAATAATAGGATTTATTAATTAAAATTAATTAAAATAAACGCGAAAGAAATAAAAGTATTAGAAACTCGTTAAGAAAATCAATTTAATCGTACAATTAATCAATATTAAAATATTTAAATTACGAGATAAAAATTTAAAAGATCCCACTCGTATAAACGCAAAGTGATTGATTATAGAAGAAATCAAAATTTGTAAAAAATTTCGATATATTTCCAATCGATTTAAATGAATCTTTCCAATCGATATATATAATTTATAAGAGAGAAAGAGAGAGAGAGAGAGAGAGAGAGAGAGAGAGACAGAGAGAGGTCTATTGAATCGACTTAGAATAATCAAAGTTCGTAATAATCGATAGTATAAAAATCTCCGATTATTATCGCGTTTATTTCAATTTCGATTGAAGCTTTTTCGATTTTCATTTTATCGATGTCAATGGCGAAAAAAAAAAAAGAAAAAAATGAAATAGAGGAAGAAAAGAATAAGAAAGGAGGATGAGGATGAGGATGAGAGTATGAAGACGAGGATGAGGATGAGGATGTGGAAGATGAAGACGAGGATGAAGAAGAGGGAGGAGGGATGGATGTCGTCCCTCCGCCCTCTCCGGTCTCTCACTCTCGTGATTCCAGAAAAGGACAGCGCAGGTACTCCTCCGCGCGACAAGTGCACCTGCGCTCATCAAATTCGCTTTTGTCGGCGTTCGAGCGTTCTTTTCCTTCGTCGTGTTGCTCTCTGCTACTTCTTCTTCTTCTTCTTCTTCTTCTTCTTCTTCTTCTTCTTCTTCTTCTTCTTCTTCTTCTACTTCGTCGTCGTCGTCGATTGCTTTGATCTTTCGTCTCGAGGACTCCTCGTCTGCCTTTGCTTGGCCACGACGAATAACAACAGCAACAACAACAACAACAACAACAACAACAACAACAATAACAACGACAACGACAACAACAACAACGACAACGACAACGACAACAACAATAACAACAGTAGGAATAACAGCAGAAACAACAACGATCTGAATGATCGAACGATGGTCAGTCACGGTTGTTTACCGCACTGCGATCGATTACGGAATTTCGTCCGCTGACGATAAATCGAATCTCTCTCTATCTCTCTCTCTCTCTCTCTCTCTTTCTCTCTCTTTCTCTGACGGAAAATCGTCTAACGAACATTCTAATAATCTCGTTTTCGAACGAGTGTTTACTTATTATATCTAATCATTCATTAATAATGATATATGTATATGTATATCGTTGTTTCATTTAATATTAAATCCTTCTGTTTTTATCGAAATCAGTATTCATACGTAGTAAACTGTGAAATGATCTATTTAATGAAATTACGAGATTTTCTTTCTTTTTTTTTTTTTTGATTTTTTTTTTTTTTTTTCCTTTTTATACATATAATTACGATCGATATTAATACAATAATGCAATAAAATCAATTGATAAGATTGAGATATTTTTGTACAATCGATATAATTGAGATATAATAGAGTATCCATTGAAATACTTCGACATACGTAAAATTATGTTTCATAAGAAAAAGATATTTTTGAATTGTTTCTAATTTTTCCAATGAATCAAATCGTTTATTTGGTAATAATTACGATTGATCTCTGTTTTATATTATTTTTCTTTCAATGATTATCATTGATTTGACAGAAGATAAAATACGATATTAGATTATAACGTATAAAAATTTAATGAAATTAATAAATTATTCTAAATAACAATAATAACATTATTTTTTTCTAAAGTCATCCAAAAATTTTTCTACGAAATCCATAAATATCTTAATATTAAAAGATACGAAGAAATTACATTTAATATTAATGGACGAACGAATGAACGAACGAACGAAAATAGTCGCATATTTTATATCACTACTACCTGAATCTTCAAAGAAACGTGTTAATGAGTTAAAAGGAAAGAGAAAGAGAAAGAGGACAGGAAAAAAGAAAAGAGTGAGAGAGAAAGAGAGACAGAGAGAGAGAGAGAGAGAGAGAGAGAGAGAGAGAAGGATAGAGAGAGAGAGAGAGAGTAGGTCGAAAAGAAACAACCCTCAGCGAGAGATGTTAAATGCAAAAGTAGTGGAGGGGAGGTTTCTCTTGTCCGATGGTACAGCTTAACCTGTGCCGATTGTCAGTCAGTCTTGGACCCGGATAGCGCGAGGAACTTGGAAGGGAACGTGGTGGGCCCTTTCGCGAGTGAAAGAGAGAAAGAGAGAGAGAGAGAGAGAGAGAGAGAGAGTGAGAGTGAGAGGGAAAGAGAGGGAAAGAGGTGTCGCTCGCTATTAGCTCGGCGGTCGTGTCTGGCACGTGCGCGTATCGTAGCCTCGTGACTCGTGGAAGAAGGGTGCTTCGAAGGAAGCGCCAAAGAAGAAGGAGGTGGTGGAGGAGGAGAAGGAGGAGGTGGAGAAAGAGGAGGAGGAGGAGGAGGAGGAGCTGCTGCTGCTGCTGCTGCTGCTGGAGGAAAAGGTGAAAGAGGGCAAAGCGGAAGGTGGCAGTACGCTGCGAACCGTCAACCGGTCGACGTGTGCGGAACAAACGAGATAGAAAGAGACAGAGAGAGAGAGAGAGAGAGAGAAAATAGAGAGAGAAAGAGAGAGAGACACTGAACCCTTGATACAACCACGTGACAACCAAAGACTATCGACTTTTTATACCCTCGTGATCGCCGATTCTTCATTTTCCATATCGATCTTTGGAATCGCGTTAAAAAAAAAAAAAAAAGAAAAAAGAAAAAAGAAAAAAGAAAAGAAAAGAAAAGAAAAGAAATAATAAAAAAAGAATAAAAAATATCCGACAATTTTGAGGAAAATATTTCGTCTGGGAAAGAGCACCCTCTTTTTGTCGTCGTCGTCGTCGTCGTCTCTCTTTCGTATTTTCTTCTTTTCTTTTCCTTTCTTTTCTTTTCTTTTCTTTTCTTTTCTTTTCTTTTCTGTTCATATTTCTTTACGTTTTCAATTTTTCTCGTGAGATGACGATGACACGTGCTTTGAACATATTATCTATTGAATGTACGATAGCTGATAACAATTAAGAGATGAAAGATTCGCGATAATCAGTGAGATTTATTCGAAGAAGGAATTTCTCGTCTTCTTTATCATTTCATCGATCTTTTGAGATCGAGCGACATCGTCTAGAAACCACGTGACGTTCTAAGGGAGAAAAACGGGACAGAAGGTGTTCGAGGATGAGGACGGAATTGCAGGTTGGTTCTATTCAAATTGTTTGTTTGTTTGTTTATATATACATATATATATATATATATATATACACACACACATACACACAAACATGTATATATATAAACATTTTTTTCTCTAAAATTTCATTTTAACGTTTGATGATGGAAGTAATGAGAATATCTTTTCGAAAAGTCATGATTATCTTTGTTAAAAAAAAAAAAGTAGAGAGAAAAAAAAAGAAAAAGAAAAAAGGGAAAATGAAAGAAGGAGAAGAAAAAAAAAAAAAGAAATTGTTTTTGACGAAAAATTGCACAGCCAATCTTTCGGATGTTTATTCAACGGGCAGAATACGAATGCGTCGTAAGACGAGTGGCGAGATACCCAAGCCGGAGGTCCGATCCTCTTTTAACGCTCTTTGATCATCTCGAGATTCTGCTTTCACGGCTCGTGCTTTGCTTTCTCTCCTCTCTCTCTCTCTCCCTCTCTCTCTCTCTTTCTCTCTCTCTCTCTTTCTTTCTCTGCTACGTGTTTCGCCGGCGTCTCCCTGTCCGGTTCCTTTGCGCGCGTGCGGCCTTTAACTTTTAAGTACGATTTAACGAATGCCTTTGAACCTGACTTTTACGAAACTTTGGGGCCGCCCAGGAGTAACCAAAGGGTTAGCCGACCTCTAAGGAAGAAGGAAGGCAGCCCCCTTCGGGATTGCCGCCCGTGTACCTTTGTACCTTTCGAATCTGCCTGGTTTACGTTTCTTTTGCTGCCTCAAAGGACACCCACTTTCCCTCGTCCCTTCAATTTCGTCCATCGTCTCGACAATTTTTTTTTCCTTTTCTTTTTTTTCCTTCTTTTTGATTTTTGTTCTTTTTTTATACATATTTATATATATATATTTTTTTTTATTTATTTATTTATTTATTTATTTATTTCAAATCCCTACAAAAATATTTCCAATTCATATATACGATAGCGTGGAAACAATTTATCGTTATAAATATGGGAAGGGATGATCGATGAGGAAACCGATAAAATGTTTCATAATATTTTTCTAATGTAGAACAAAAAAATTGTTGAAATCATATACATACATACATATATATATATATATGAATGTGAATGAAGATGATGATGAATCAATGTTTAGTACGAGTTTAGTTGAATGAGATCGTAGAAGAAAATAGCTGGTAAATACGGAGGGCGGATTATCGCGCCAGTAAGGAA
>NC_060973.1:3385000-3407500 GCF_910589235.1 Vespa crabro
CGAGGAGACGAAAAATATGATATTCTTTTTCATCGATCTCTATATCCGTACATATATATATATATATATATATATATATATGTCGATCTAGATGTTTTTGCGTTGAAAATATTTAATTACTTATGTACGAGATGATAAGATCAAAACATTGCTGGAAATTGCTATATTATATATATATATATATCAAAGATAAAAGAATGTTCGTAATACAGTCGCACGGATTTTATAAATATCGCATAATTAAATGAGAATGATTAAAGGATTGAAGATTACAGTTTGATCGATAGAACAACAACAAGATGCGAACGTGTTGTTCAGTTAATTGAAAATAATCAATCCGAAATATTTTAAATGAATTAAATGCGATGCATTGGCATCGATTAAAAGTTAATCTATAAAATTTCCAAATTTTATCATTGAACATTAGAAAAGAAGAAGTTGTGAAGAGTTAGCTTTACACGTGATTGTTCGATGAAAGAAAGGAAAAAGGAAAAAAAAAAAAACAAAAAAAAAAAAAAAGGAATCTATTCTTTTTTCTTTTTCTTTTTTTTTTTTATTTTCCATTTATAAAAACAAACGTGCCTAATCGTTTCGCTATCAGATTCCACGAATAAAAGAGCGCGCTCGATTTTCCGATTCTCCTTTTTTTCCCATTCTACTAAGAACAGAATCCTTTTTGCCAACTTCTCTCGGAGAGGGATAAGAGAAAAGACTGTTTTATTCCTTTCTCGATATTAAGTATAAGAAAGAGAAAGATAGAGAGAGAGAGAAAGAGAGAGAGAGAGAGAAAGAGAGAAAAAGAGAGAGTGAGAGAGAGAGAGAGAGAAAGAGAGAAAAAGAGAGAGAGAGAGAGAGAGACATACACAGAGGGAATACTGAAAGAGAGAGAGTTAGCAAGAAGGTGATGTAGGCGGCACATCAAAGGCGCACCTCGGGCGTGAACGAGCGAGCGGGCACGCGGCTCAAGTAGAGAGCGGAAGACACCGCCACCAATCCTACCACCATCCAATATATTTACTCCGATGGACCACCGCTACCATCACCATCTCGCGCGCCTGCCATGTACACGCACGTACGACGACGACACACCTTCGATCTCGATTCACTCTTTCTCTCTCTTTCTCGCTCTCTCTCTCTCTCTCTCTCTCTCCCTCTCTCTCTGTCTGTATCCTTTCAAAATTCAAAAGAAATAGAAAATTAAAAGAGATAGGATATAATTATTTCATTTGTATCATTGAAGAATTTTATTACTTGTTATTACTTGATAAAAGTCATTCAATCTTTTTCTCTTTTTTTCTTCTACTTCTTTTTTTTCCTTTTTTTTTTGTTTTTTTTTTTTTTTTTTTTTTTTTTTTATAACAAAAGAGGCCCACTTTTTTTCTTTTTTCCTATTTCCTTTTGTCTTTTGTGATCAAAATGAGAACAGAAAGAATGACAATCCAAAAGTAATTTCGAATTATGCATTGAGGCATAAGAAAATTAGGGAAAAAAAAAAAAAGAAAAAAGGAAGAAGAAAAAAGGAATGCATTCTTTTTCTTAAATAGCGATATAGATATTTATTGTAAATAAATGAGTAAAGGGAGAAAAAAGAAAAAAGAAAAAGAAAGAGTTCATTTTTTCTTTCTTTTTTTATAAAAAATTAAAAAGAGCAAGAAAGAGAGAGAGAGAGAGAGAGAGAGAGAGAGAGCGAGAAAGAGAGAGATGGCCCGAACGATAAGGGAAAGTATCGAATAGATATTAAAAAATTAGAGAAAGGGAAATAAAAGAAACAAATAATCGTACATTGGATAAAAATTAGTCGTAATACCGTACTTAGATGGATTAAGTGTGATTAATATTTGACAATTATTTGCACTATGAGAAACGTAAATAAATCGAAAAGCGAGAATGCAAAAACGAAAGAAGAAGAAAAGAAAAGATAAAAAAAAGATTACAAAAAAAGAAAGAGAGAGAGAGAGGGAGAGAGAGAGAGAGAGAGAGAGAGAAAGAACGAAGAGAAGTAAAAGAGTAATAAGGCTAGAAGAGAATATATATTTCAAAATGAAAAGAGAAAGAAAGATCGATAAATTAGTCGACGAGGAGATATCTCCTTCGGTTTTCCTTGGTTAGCTTGGTGAAGCGAACCAACGGCACGAAGAAAGAGAGTGAGAGAGAGAGAGAGAGACAGACAGAGAGTGAGTAAAAGAGAGAAAGAAAAACAGAAAGAGAGAGAGAGATAGAGAAAGAGAGAAAGAGAGCGAGAGAGAGAGAGAGGAAGATAAAGAAAGAGAGAAAGAGTGATGCTGAGAAGAAGAGAGAGGGGTTAAGAGGGAACCGAGGCAGGGCAAGGCAGTCATATTTCAGCCCTTGTTAGGCCGAGGGGCCCCCACCGCGACGGAATGGGGAGAAAATCTCTTTGACTCGCCGCTCCGCGCCTTAATCCACCGACGTATACCCTATCTTGCCACCTGCTCTCTCTCTCTCTCTCTCTCTCTCTCTCTCTCTCTCTCTCTCTCTCTCTCTCTCTCTCTCTCTTACTTCACTCTTCCCTCCTCTATCTATCTCTTTATCTCTCTCTCTCTCTCTCTCTCTCTCTCTGTCTGTCTGTCTCTTTCTTTCTCTCTCTGTCTCTCTTTCGCGAAAGTCCTCCGTCGTCATAAATTACATCAAATATTACGCGGCTTTTCTCTTCAGTGTTTTTGACAGCCAACTTACGTCTGCACCAACTACGTCCTACGTTGTTTCAACCCTTATTCATGTACCTTCTGAAAGGGTTTATAGAGGAGTATTATTATACGAAAGATGAAGTAAAATTTGTCAGACCGCATGGTGTCCTTCTTCCTTTCCCCTTTTTCTTTTCATGCTATCTTCTGTTTTCTTTCTTCTTCATTCTTCTTCTTACTTTTTCTTTTTTTTTCTTTTTTTTTTTTTTAAGTTCGAACCACTACACTCGATCGCTCGTAGAAATAGAAGAGATAGGTATCATGAATAGTACCCTGGATTTCTGCCAAAAGTTAGCTTCCAATTTAGAAAGATCACCAGATAACCTTTATTAGAACGTGCTAGAGGGCTTATTCTCTCTCTCTCTCTCTCTCTCTCTCTCTCTCTCTCTTTCTCTCTCTCTCTCTCTCTTTCTCTCTCGTAAAATTTACCCATCAATTTTATTGATAACAATTTTCTCCATAATGATCATTATAATTCTTTACAATTTTTCTCGTTGGAATAAATATTTAACATTTGCAAATTAACAAATACAATAAAATTTCATTTATTAAATATTAAATAAATTTAATTTTAATGTCAAACGATAAATACGAAAATAAGGGATCTATTGTTATACAATTATCGCCCGCACGCACACACGCACACACACAGAGAGAAAGATATATATATATATATATATATATATATACAGATACGAGAAGAAAAATTGAAAAATCTTGAGGTTTGGAAAAACGTCGAAGATTGGTGAGCGTTAGTTTCGCGCTTCATCAAGTCGTTCTAGGCTCGTTAAGTTGAACTCGAAAGGCTCACGAGTGCCACGTAGAGAGTCAACTTTCTCTCTTGGATGGAACCCTCTCCCCCCCTTCCCTTCCCCTTAAGCAGAGAGCAAGAAAGTAAGAAAGAAATGAGAGATAAAGAGAGAAAAGGCAGAGAGAGAAAGAGAGAAAGAAAGAGAAAAGAGAGAAAGACAAGGAGAGAGAGAAAGAGAGAAAGAGAGAAAGAGAGAAAGAGAGAAATGAAACGAGTTGGTCCTTGTGTACGCGGTTATGGTAATGCGAGGTTGCTGCGTGTTAGCAACGGCGAATGCGAGCTGCGTGAGCGGCCCTCGTAATGGTAACGAGACGCTCGTCTCTCCTCACCACCATCATCATCAACATCCGGACGACGAAACGCGATGTGAACGACGATCAACGACTTACGACGATCAACGAATTTCAAAGATACCGCCATCTCAACGATGCTCAACCAGTCAAGACTTATATTTTCTTTTTTCTGGTTCTTCTTTTTCTTTCTTCTCTTGTTCCCTCTTTTTTTCTTTCTTTTCTTCATTTTTTTTTCTTTTCTTTTTTTTTTTTTTTTTGTAAACCGTATTCTCTCGCATACTCCTACAATAACGTTTATGCGAATTTCCTTTTTACATTTAATCCTTTCTTTCCTTTTCTTTTCATGGAAAAATCATAATTAATTCGATCGATATCGAATTCACTCGATAATTAATTAATTTCATTATGATATCGATCGTTTCATATGAATTTAATTATATGTTAATAATTATGTATGTTTAAATTTTTTCTTTTCTTTTATTTTCTTCTCTTTTTTTTTCTCTTTTTCTTTTTTTCTTTTTTTTTTTATTTGGAATCTTTACGTGTCTCACAATTAGAATAAGTGAAGTGAATGCATATGTCCTATATATCGCGCCAATATCAAAATTATGTCCATTCGTATCTTTGTACGTTTTATTTTCAAATGGACTCAATCAAATTTTATTTTATTTTATTTTATTTTATTTTATTTTATTTTATTTTATTTTATTTTATTTTATTTCATTTAATTGTCTCGTTTACCTTTTTCAAATGTTTACATGTCTCACAATTAGATTAAATAAAACAAATGTTTACATGTCTCACAATTAGATTAAATAAAACGAATATACATACGTACGTAAGTATAATTCTTGCTATTTATTTTAAATATATTTCGTGTCTATAAGAAATTATATCTCATCGTTTTAATAATTGAAATAATTAAACGTACAAAGAAAATATTACAAATTTAATGATCGTACATAAGTTAATATCACGCATAGATCATAGTTCCTTCTCGTTATCGTGTGCATTCACTCGCGAACGAGCCCTTAACACGATGATGCACGTTTTACATGTTAAAACGCTCTTTCAAAGTTTCACGACTTCAAACGAGAGAAAGAGAGACAGAGATACAGAGAGACAGAGAGACAAACAGAAAGAGAGAGAGAGAGAGAGAGAGAGAGAAAGAGACAGGGAGAAAATTATGGTTTCATAATCGTCTAAGTGTTGAAGAACAACGTGATTGTTACAATAAGTAAACATTTAGTTCTCTTTTGGACATACATACATACATACATAATATATATATTAGGTTGGAAACTATGAAACGGGCGTTTTTGTTTAGTTATTTATTTTCATTCAATGTCCATTTCATAGTTTCCAACCTAATATTTATATATATATATATTTTCTATTGCTCATATTCATACTCATAAATCTACTAAATCTGTTCTTTACTTAAACGAATAGCTCTTTTATAGTTATATATCCCTATCTATTACCCTCTCTTCCCCATATATACATACATATATACATACATACATACATATATACATACATACATACATACATATATATATATATATATATATATATATATATATATATATAGCTGTTAAAGGAACAGAATATATTTTTGAAGGATAACAATTTTTACGAGAGTTACTTGCAGTAGTATAGCAGTCCATGTGTTGTTCGGCTACCTTAAACGTTTCGGCCGGCTACTAGAATCCGGGTTGAATGTGGCTTAACGCAGACGGTAAAGGCCATCGCTTTGTCGGCCTTTGTCACGGGGATTATGCGCCGGGTGGCAAATTAAGACGGACACCTTCACGCTTTGATGCGCCAAAAGAGGGATGGAAATGAGAAACAGAATGAAAGAGAAAGAAAAATAGAGAAAGTGAATGAATATTAAAGAGTTTTCTAAAAGTTATCTAATTATTATTCCATAAATAATCCTTCTGTTATTTTTTATCGACGATATTTAAATCATAATACAATATCAATTAATTTATAAAATAATAATATTACATCAATAGAATTTTGTTCGTTGTATTTTATCGAAATAATATTTTTTATTTCGTATTTTTAATTTAACTCATTTATTTTTCTTTTCTTTTTTAAATAACGTTCAATAATATGATGAGTATAAGAAAAAGAAATATTATATTTAGAAATATCACAGAACATCTATATTGTGAATGATATAAATAACGAGTGAGTAAATTCGACAAAAAAAAACAAAAAAAAAAAAGAAAAGAAATAGTTTGGTATATAGATACTTATATCTGTGATTAGAAAGAGTTTTGTCAAAACAATGAACTTGCAATTAACGTTTTGCGATAAGATGAAAGTTATTAAAGATGAAATAAATGTAAAAAAAAAAAAGAAAAAGTAAAAAGACGTAAAAAAATAAAAAAAAGTATATATATATATGTATGCCGCATGAACGGTTCCTAGTTTCTTCTTCGTTTTCTCAAGAGGTTGAATTTTAGAAGAGGAACGAAATCCTGATTTACGATGTATAATAAAGTGGTTACGCAAAGTATGGAGGAGAGAAGGAAGAAAATACGGTTGAGTCGTCAATTTTATTTACGACCATCTCGAAAGTTCAAAATTTGCCGTGGGTTTTGAGCAAATTCGTTTTAAAACCTGCCCGAAATCGTTACGGTTCACGATCGATCCTATCGCAACGAAGGAAGTAAGTAAGTAAGGAAGGAAGGAAAAGAAGGAAGATTCATTCGTTCCTCGGAAATTACTTTTTCGCGTGTTAGTTACAGAGCCATATATAATACAACTGTCTCCCTTTTCTTATTCGATGAACCATGAAACTTTTCATCGTGAAGTGCCCTTAAATTTTTCATAAAATGAAAAAAAAAAAAAAGAAGAAAAGAAAGAAGAAAAAATTTCCGGTAAACGTCGCAAGTTATACGTACACCGAATTCTGCGAGATCTCATCTCTCTCTCTCCCCCTCTCTCTCTCTCTCTCTCTCTCTCTCTCTCTCTCTCTCTTTCTCTCCTTTAGATTTATATGATCGTGAAATCTTTGAGATCTTTAGGGATCTTAAAATATCCCTTTGAAAGGTTTTCGATGATAAAAATCTTTCGACGTTTAACGATCGATAAATCCTTTGAGATTCAAAATCTTATTACAAACTCTTTATCATTATTAATTTCTCTTTCATCATTTTTGCATTTCGTTATCTCGCAGTCCCTCAATTCTCGCAAACACAAAAAAGAAAAAGAAAACGAAAAAGAAAAAGATAGATCGAATCATCAAAATACCCTACGCAAATTACATAATACAAACATATCGACGACACGTGCCGTAATTTAAATCCTACGTTTTATAATACGATATATGATTAATGATAATCAGTGATAATAATTAGTAACATTAATTAATATCATAAAAGTAAGTTTTGATCAGTAGCATTTAATTGCTAGTTGTTAATGAGAAGTTACTGTTTGAAGAGAAGAGAACAAAAAAAAAGAAAAAAAAAAAAAAAAAAAGAAAAAAGAAAAAAAAGAAAGAACTAAATAATATATGGAATCGAGGTCATCGTGCAAAAAAAAAAAAAGAAAAAGAATAAATAAATAAATAAAAAATTAACGATAATCGGACGATATAAACGTATTTACATATATACGTACGTACATATACATATAATACATAATAAATATATATTCATAAAAGTGAAACTGGTAATATCTGTGTAACTACTACGCAAATTATAATCACGTCGCGCGCAACCCAACAACGTTTCTGTTTTCTTCACTGCCTCTTCGGCCATTGCCGGCGGCCCTTTAATCTGGAGACCGAGGCCGGGAGCTTCTGTTTCCGAGATGTTTGCGCTGCCGGCTACCGTTCTGGAAGCTGCGGAACTTGATCCCGAAGTGGTTGCTTTCGTGAAACGAATGGGGTGGGGAGAAAAAGGAGGAGGGGCGGGAGAGAAAAGAGACCTGAAGTAAGAGACACATATAGAGAGTGACAGGTGGTAGTAGAACGGTTGAGAGGGACGGGGAGGGGAGGCAAAGGAGTGTGGGAGAATGGGGGGGGAGGGGCAAAAAAAGAGGGACACCATAGGGAAAGAGAGTGGCGCCAAGAATCTCTGTAGTTCACTGCTTACATCCTTTCTCTCTCTCTCTCTCTCTATATATATATATATATATTTTTTTCTCTTTTCTCTTTGTCCCTCCCCTTCTTCCATCCCATCTCACCTCACCCTTCGCCATCAATCTTTCCCTTTATTTTCGTATTTGCCAATGAGCGATCCCTCATACTCATAATTCCAACAACTTTTCCGTCAATTCTCCAGCAACCCCGAAAAAGAAAAATTGTCACTCTTAACATTTTTCACATGTCTTATTAACAAAATAATCGTCATATTTTTTTCTTTTTTTTTTTTTTTTTATGAAATATTAATTAATCTTGGGTGATTGTGTTCGTTTACACCTTTTTTTTTGTGGTACAAATCTGTTAAAGAGAATAGAGTGTAATTGTGATTGATCGTAATCGCGAATGATGATACTCTTGAGGATAATGACGATAAACGATATTATTAATCATATTAAATAATAAATAAAATTAATTATAATGTGAAGAAGTAATATCTCCAAGTATTTTTAAACATTAAATATATCGACGATATTAAATTTATAAACGTGTCGTATAAATGTAGATATTAATTTAACGTTTAAATTTGTGAGATTTTAATTATAATTGAAAAGAAAAAAAGAAAAAAAAAACAAAAAAAAAAAAAACAAAAAATATCGCATAACTTGGCATATCGAGATAGATCTCGATTGATTTTTCATTGATTCAAATCTACATCGATCTTTTTTTGAGTCAATATCTTAAAAAAAAAAATAAAAAAAAATAAAAAGAAAAAAGAAAAAAGAAAAATTAGAATTGCACCAATTAAATTGAATATCGATTTGAAATGCCAAAAAAAAATGATAATCGTCGCTCGTTGTTATTATCGTTTACCATTAATTAAGATTTCTCGATTGATCAATGGAACCAAGAAAGAGATAGATAGAAAAAGACAGAGACAGAGAGAGAAAGAGAGAAAATGAAGTTAAATTTTGTTTACAGATGTCGTCATTATGCCTTGCGGCATTGATCTTAACGATAGTAGCTGAAGATAAGCCGACGAACACGGTTTCGGTGTCGTCAAGTTCACCGGGACTACAAAGCAACACGCTACAGAAGCTGATCAAGATATTGGAGAAATATGGTCTGGAAGAGCAGAGAGGATTGAAGAGGGTCTACCTGAGCAACAGGTCGATCACTTGCAACGATGGCTCGCAGGCGGGCTTTTACCTACGTAAGTCGCACGGTTCGAAGAGGTGGATCATTTTCTTGGAAGGTGGCTGGTATTGTTATGATCATAAGAGCTGTAGAAACAGGTGGCTCAAATTGAGACACCTTATGACGTCGACTCAATGGCCTGAAACACGTGACGGTAGGTAACCAATAATAATAATAATAATAATAATAATAATAATAATAATAATAATAATAATAATAATAATCATAATAATAATAATTTTCTTTTTATTCGTTTTATTTCATTCATTTATTTCATTAATAATATCTGTCATCATATTGATTTTATTATTACAGTTGGCGGATTGTTATCAGGAAATCCAGAAGAGAATCCATTTTGGTGGAACGCTAATCACGTGTAGGTATTGTCCATCGCGTTATTGTTCAGACGCGTAGAGCTCCTTTGAAAATTATTATTTCTTCTTTTTTTTTTTTACTTTGTTATCTTTTTTTTTTTTTTTTATACCGACGTTTAACGTTTCTTTCTCTTTTGGTTTATTACTTCAGATTTGTACCTTATTGTACGAGCGACAGCTGGAGCGGTACGAGAACCTCGTTCAACGATATGTTTTCCTTTATGGGGGCTGAGATTGTCTCACAGGTTGTACGAGATCTGATACCGCTTGGCCTTGAAAATGCAAGCTCATTGCTACTGGCTGGTAGCAGCGCAGGTGGAATTGGTGTTATGCTTAATCTCGATCACGTGCAAAATTTGGTCCATCAGGAATTAGGTTAGTAATTATTATATTATTAACGATAATATTTCATTTTGTAATTTTATAAATAAATTATTTTGTACAATCATAATATTTATATGATCGAATTATATCTATTATAGGATTAAAAAATATAGCCATACGTGGTGTCTCCGATTCAGGCTGGTTTCTGGACAGAGCACCATATTCACCGAATGGTTTATCACCTGTCGATGCTGTTCATAAAGGAATGGAACTTTGGAAAGCACGTATACCACATAATTGCGTCGTTAAACATCCGGATGAACCTTGGAGATGTTACTTTGGTTATCGTCTTTATCCGACCTTGACTGGTGAGTAATATTTATCGAATTAGCTTTAGAAAGATCTAACAGTCGGAACGACGAAAGAATTAAAAAAAAAAAAAAAAAAAAAGAAATAATAATAATAATAATAAAAGAAGTTTTCTAATCAATCTTGAATAAAGTAAATAATAATGATTAAAATTCCTAATCGAGGAGATATTTATAAAAGAATTCATCTTTACGAATACGCAGCTCCATTATTCGTCTTTCAATGGCTCTTCGACGAGGCTCAAATGTCTGCCGACAACGTTGGAGCACCTGTTACAAAACAACAATGGGATTACATTCATAAAATGGGTGACAGTTTGAGGCAGACTTTTGAAAACGTCACCGCAGTCTTTGCACCGAGCTGCATCAGTCATAGTGTTTTAACGAAGAGAGATTGGCAGTTGGTTAAAATCGACGAGGTTTCATTGGCACAGGCATTGCATTGTTGGGAACAAATGCCACTTGGAAATCATCGTAACGAGTGAGTTCAAGTATCTAATATAATATAAGTGGGTGAACAATGTAACGTGACGAATTTTATTTCGTTTGAAAAAAAAGAAAAAAAGAAAAAAAAAAAAAAAGAAAGGAAAAAAACATTCCAATAATATCTGACAAATGAACATTCGCGCCTGAAGAATGATAATACTACGATATCGCGTCGGTAATAGAAGTTTTTAATTTAAAAACAAAATAAATAACAAAAATTTCGTAGTTTATCATTAGTCATATTATATGGTTCACCTTTATAATTTAACATACACACACACACATACATACATACATATACGTACATACGTGCGCATTACACATATGAAGAATTTTGTTTTTTTTTTATATATATCTATTTATTTAATTTATTCAATTAATAAAGTTTGTTCAATTAATGATCCATATTTGATTTCAATTCGTAGTACTCATTCCGAGATCGAGACGAATCAGCCCTGTACGAAATCATTGAGGAAACTTCTACGTTCCGGTTTAACGAAGAACAACGGCACATTGGTCCAACTTGGAAGGGCTGAAAAAAATAATTTATCAATCGAAACGAGAAAGAAGAGTTATTCGAATGGCGTTGTTAAAATTGACGAAAAAGGAATTAGTACGACCACCGGTCCGGAAAGAGAAAATAAAAAGAGAAGGAGAAGAAAGCATAAGGGTCGAAGAAGGGATAGAAACAAGGATGGAAGGACGAAGAAGGATAAACACGAGAGAAGAAAAGCCTCGGGTAAAGAGTCCACGTTTTGTTTAAAAATATAAACGTTTTCTTTTTTGTCAACAATTTTATTTTTCTTTTTCCTCTCTTCTATGTTTATAATATACATATGTATTATGAGTGACGTTTGTTTTTTTTTTCTTTCTTTTTTATTTTCTTTTTTATTATTATTATTATTATTATTATTATTATTATTATTATTATTATTATTTTTCTGTTCTTCTTCTTTTTGTTCTTTTTTTTTCTTTCTAAATATATATACATATATATATATATATATATATATATATATATATATATATATATATGTGTATATATATATATATAAAAGAAAAAAAAACCACACTACTCGTATATTTATGAAAAATTGTTTGTTCATTTATCAATTAACAAAATGTTATGATCTTATTGAGAATATGTATTTTGTAGATATAAACTGTGTGTTTTTAATAAATCTCAGAATGAATAATTTATATCACACTTGTTTTGGGATTCCCGTGTCGATTCCAAATATCTAATTGTTTAATAAACCTAAGTTATTCGATTATCTCAATTATTAATATAATCATAAATATAATAAATATAATGATGATATTGACGAAATCAGAGAAAGTAAAATAAAGATTAAGAACGAAATAAAATACATAATAATAAGAAAAAACAATGTCGATTTGCATTATTATTCATTCTCGTATGAAACCTTGATGGCGATGCGTGTGTATATATATATATATATACATATATGTATATATGTATATATATATATATATATATATATAAAAAAGAAAAAAGAAAAATAATTGGAATAATAATAATAAATGTCGGTCAAAGAAATGAGGAAATAAAAAAGAAAAAGAAAAGAAAAAAGAGGAAAAAAGATTTTTTTTATTTATCAGCTTGCGATAGCTAAACCAAACGGAAAAAAAAAATAAGAAAAAAAAATAAAGAGAAAACAACAATAACAACAACAACAACAACAACAACAACAACAACAACAACAACAACAATAACAATAACAATAACAATAACAATAATAATAATAATAATAATAATAATAATAATAATAATAATAATAATAATAATAATAAAGGAAGAGATGAAGTAATGATAAAAAAGATAAAAAAAAAAAAAGGATAAAAATAAAAGGAAAAGGAAAATAGCGATTTGAAAAAAAAAAAAAAAGAAAAAAAGAGAGAAAAAAAAACGTAACCGAACGAAATTGCAGGACGGCGAAAAAGTGGGAAACAAAGTAACGACAACAACACACACGCGGGAATGTTCAATGGTACGAGGCCACAACGTTCGGTGATACCTAACGGAAAACGGAAATGCGTCCAGGGCTGTCATTTCCGATTGATCGAGCGTTGCACTTGGCCGCAATGCAATCACAGCTGTCCGAAGCTTCACAATCCGTTCACAGGCGAAGAGATGGACTTTATCGAGTTACTTAAGAGCTTCGGTCTCGACATGAAGAGCGTAGCTAATGCCCTCGGCATCGACATACAAACCTTGAACAGTATGGACCACGATGAGCTCTTGAATCTTCTTACGCAGCAAGCCAACTAATAAACTTTCAAAGTAAGCTCTCTTAACAATCATCTTCAAGTTATATAATTTTTCTTTTTTTTTTTTTTTTTTTTTTTTTCTTTCTCTTTTCATACCAAAATGGTACATACGATATTATCACCTTTGGGACTCGTTCTTTTTTTCTTTTTTTTTTTTCTTTTTTTTTTTTTTTTGATAGAGATCTACCTTTTTTTTTGTTTTTCTTGAATATTTATTATCGATTTTTTTAAAAAATTTTTTTCCTTTTTATTTATTTACTTTTTTTTTTCTCTCCTTTCGAATTAAAATTATATCCCTCCGAGAGAGTCCTGCGATGGTTTCTTTTTTTTTTTTTTTGTTTTATTATTATTTTTTTTTTTTCTTTTTTTTTTTTTTTTTTTTAATTCTATTGTAATAACACGAATTTGCGCTTATCCGACATAAGATAGAATCGATTTCAACCAAATTAGCGAGAATGTACATAGGGATTTATCAAAGGATCCAACGTTGTTCTTAATTATATCTTTTTCTCTGTTTCTCTCTCTCTCTCTCTCTCTCTCTCTCTCTCTCTCTCTATTTTTTCTTTTTCTTACTTTCTTCGGGACCAAAATTTTCTTACGAGTCATTTAATTAATTTATTGAATTAATTGATTATTACGATATATTGTAATTTTTTTGTTTTCTCAATACGATATTTTACGATATATAATATAATAATAATAATAATAATAATAATAATAATAATAATAATAATAATAATATCCGAATTCGTATTGAATAGAATTTATTATGCGTCGTCGTTTCAAATTACGTCGATGATTAAATAATTATTATTAGATCGACGTTGTACAAGAACCAAAACGCAACTGTACATATGATTTTAATCATAAGATACCAACGTCGTCGAGATCCTTGCACAATTTTTTTTTCACATTTCTATACATATTTTCTTCTTTCTTTTTTCTTTTTTCTTTTTTTTCTTTTTTTTTTCTTTTTTTTTTAAATTTGGACCTAATAAAATAATTTTTTCACGAGTATATCACCAACGTGTATGTGTGTGATCATTTTAGAAATTTAGAAATTAAATTCATTGATATAAAATAAGATAATTTTCATTCTTAATTAATATTAAAATGAATCGATTACGTTTCATTCATTAGTCGTCGATCATTTAAAATGACTTACCCAAATCGTATCTTCGAAAGAATACATGTGACTCTTCTCCTTCGGAGTATATGCAACAGAGATAAGGACACAGAAGTCTCGGTACGTTTTTTGAATTTCGAGGCTCGGATTATTTCTCGAGACTTGCAATGAGAAAAAGAAAAGGGATAAAAAGAAAATCAAAAGAAAAAGAAATCTTTGCAAAAAGTGCTAATTTCGTCTGTGACAAAACCGTGTAACGTCGTAACGTCGTAACGTCGTGTAAGTAAATTAGGTCGGGTATGTGTACGTTTCATGAATGAAAGGTCATTGACCTGCATATTACGACGATTTTGAATATCTCAATATGTTCGAATGCGCAGACGCAAGAAAGTTTCACTCGTATTAAAAGATTATCATTTCATTATGAATTTAATTTAAATAAATATCTTTTCATTCACGCGTAATTTCAAATATTGACTTTTTCTTTTTCTTTTTTTTTTTTTTTTTTTTTTTTTGAAATTGTGCAAGCGATCGTGTACACTTTATCGATAAAATTGTACATTTTATTTTCGCATAAAAGTATCGATAATTGTGAAAATGATCTCGATCAAAATTAAACTTACGAATTATATTTTATCACATTGCTTTTACGTTATAACAATCTGAAAATATTAAAAAAAAAAAAAAAAAAGAAAAGAAAAAAAATTAAATCTATATATATATATATATATATATATATGATTTTGATCATTTTCATAATAATCGGTATATATATATATATATATATATATATATATATATATATATATATGTATGGGTGTGTATGCGTGCGTGCGTGTCTGTGTGTGTGTATATCATAATTTATTATAGACAGTAAGTCGATTAAAATCAATTTTAAGATTAATTATCTGTCGGAAAGTTGACAGGTTATTATGCGTAATGCCGTTTAATATTTTCCGTGAAAAGAAACGAAGAAAAAAAAAAAAGAAAAAAAAAAAGTAAAAGAAGAAGAAGAGGAAAAAGAAAAGAGAAGGGAACAATTGCATAACGCATAGGTAGTTTCAACTCGTGTAAAGAGTTTATACATCGGATAGATGAAAGATTTTTGCTTTAATGTAAAAATAGATAAAAATCTTTTCTATGCTAGACGATGTTATCGTCGTCAGATTAAATTGTACTATAAAGAAAAATTTAAACAGCTTCATAGACTGATTAAATTATCTACCTCAATGAATCAAATCGTATTAATGTTCTTCGTGTATCGTTTAGATTAAAGCGATATGTTAATGCGTATTAAAAAAAATATATATATTATATACACATATATGTATATAATATATAATTGAATTTGTAAAATTTTGTAACGAATATTGTAATATAGTCATCCTTTTAATATTATAATA
This sequence comes from Vespa crabro, assembly GCF_910589235.1. Classification (NCBI taxonomy): domain Eukaryota; kingdom Metazoa; phylum Arthropoda; class Insecta; order Hymenoptera; family Vespidae; genus Vespa; species Vespa crabro. The sequence goes on from NC_060973.1 coordinate 3,400,476, forward strand.
TTTATTTCATTTACATGCGTACATTTTTAATTTATATGTCAATGAAATATGACGATATGCCATCTCATTGATATATTTCAACGTGTTCATTCCATTTAAAATTATGTTAAGATGAGAATTGTTAGAGAGGATGTATAAACAAATGCAAATCTTTGTCTTTGTGTACCATATATTTTGTAATCATAAATAAGTCTGAGATTGTAAATAAATTGTATTATCTGTTGTACTAAATTAATTTAATTTAATTTTCTTTTTATTTTCTTTATTTATTTAACTTTTTTTTAACTCTGATCGATTGCTCTCAATTTAAAAGTGATTTTATTTACGTAAATTATAAATTAATAAAGGAAGGGATATGTCTAAATGGTTGCGTGACATAAGGAGCTCGATGAAAATTTTGCTTACCAGTGCCATCTAGCAGTCTGTTATATGTTTTACGAATAACCGGTTGCATATCCAAAGGGTTTTTAATGTCGCTTGTATAAATGTTTGCCTACCGTCGGGGATTACAGTTTCAATTTTTGTTATTCAACAATTTAACCGTAGATGGCAGTTAACGATCAAACTAGACATCAATGATCTATAAATATAGATCATAAGTTAATCAATAAATTGAAAAGTATATCAAGAGATAGATAGATGGAAAGATTTATCGTAAATTTTTACAATATCAATAAATTTATTAACATAAGTAAGCGATTAAAAAAGAAAAACAGGAAGAAAAAAATATTGAACGTTTATTCTGCAACTTAAAACGATTAAAAAAAAAAAAAAATGATTACAATGATCGAATAATACATAACAAATGGAATGATATTGTTTCAGTTGGTTAAAGAAAAAAAAAAAGGATAATGAGTTAATAAAAACAAAGACAAAAATAGTACGTACACACAAATGTATAAGTTAAAAACGAAGCGAACAGATTGATTGGTTCTTTTTTTTTTTTTTTCTTTCTTTTTCAAACGAACAAAAAAGAGATAGACGAGAACGACAATGTGACAGTAATTCTTCAGAATATATTTACAAGAGCAGTACAAAGAATAACTCGATATTACACGTATATTCATTACATAGACTAACAAGTAATAGGTAAGCAGGTGAACAGTTTAAATATTAATCGAGGCACGTGATAATAAGGCATTTCTACAGAGGATAGATACGATCGTACACACATAAGACAGAGAAATCCGTATCGCTGCTTTTCTCTTTCCTTTCTTTTTCTTTTTCTTTTTTCTCTTATCGTTATCTCATCTTTCTCATTCATCGATTTTCGATAAATTTTGAGATACCCGAAAATACATATACGCGCGCGCGTGCTCGCGCATGTGCGTTTAAATGTGTGTATGTGTTTGTATATCTGTTCAAACATGTGTATATATATATATATATATATATATATGTATATATAAATAATATATTATATATATATTATGTATGTATGTGTGTGTATATATTTATGTATACAATATATATTCTTTTTTTTTTTTTCCTTTTTTCTTGTTTTTTCTTTTTTCTTTTTTTTTCGAAGACGCGAGGGTGTCTCTAATTGAACGTACTAAAAAGATGCATAATTATTCTCTCTTAGAGGTAAGTACGATTATCATTATTATTATTATTAGCGAGATATGTCTGTTCCATGTTGTTTTCATTCACAACGATCGCTATCTTACATGTTTACAATCGCATAAGTTTACATATTAGTGGACGTCACAATGAAAAATCATGTCAGTGTTACACAGTGCAAACATATTGTGTGCCACACTGAATTAAATTACCAACGTTAATTGTTATTTCATTATTATTATTATTTATTATTTATTTATTTATTTATTTATTTATTTATTTATTATTATTATTATTATTAATTTTTTTTTATCTTGTTGCCTTTTACATCGTAAAGAGTGTGCATAAGACATGATATAATATATCGAGGTCCCTCTAAATTGTTTTTTTTTTTTCCGAGTTTGTTTGCTATGCTATGCATGTAATTATGTATGTATGCATGCATGTATGCATGTATGTATGTATGTATGTATGTATGTATTTATGAATGACGTTAATCGTATGAGAAGGACGAATAGTAATAATTAATAATATTTCTTCTGTCTTCTTTCCTTTTCTTTTCTTTTCTTTTTTTTTTTTATTTTTATTTTTCTATCATTTCCTCCCACTTCCTCTTCGTTCTCATGAGAATTTTAAAAGGCGTAGTTTCAACGTTTACGTGTAAAATGTACGTTTGTATTTAAGAAGAAGATAGTCCTTATAAATTGAATCCATTTACTTTGACGAATAGACAACAGGTAAATAGATATAGTTACGTACATACATACGATTTTTGTGTGCGTGGTATATAAGAGAATAACAACGTTAATAATAATGATAATTAATTAAATAAACAAAAATGAAAAAGTAAAAGGAAGAAACAGGAAAAGGGAAAAGGAAATAAAAAGAAAAAGAAAAAGAAAAAGAAAAAGAATTGAATTCGTTTGTATTTTAAAAAACCAAAAACAAAAAAAGGAAAAAAATTTCATTGGGATCGATAGATCGAGATATTTTTAATTAGATGAATTGCGAAAGAGTTGAACAAAGAGAGAAAGAACAAAGAAAGGACTTAAGTAACAATAAGGAGAGTAATAACGAGGTAAAAAAACAAAAAGAGAGAGAGAGAGAGAGAGAGAAAGAGAGGGAGGAGGATAAGAGAAGGAGGTAGAAATGTACGTGATTAGATGAAATTAATAAAAAATGTAAAGAGGGTGCGCTTTTTTACGATCTCATCGATCATATTTTTATGCGACCTTGTTAACGCAAACACACTTACGTATACGTGTATATAAAGAAAATTTATGATAGTTATTTGAACGATAACAGAAAAGAACGATTATAAAAATCATATATATATATATATATATATATATATATATATATATATATATATATATATATATATACGTTTGTATATGCGTGTATAGAAAAATTGTGTTCCTTGTTCCTTTATCACATATACAACGACTCTCGTAAAATTTGTAATTACACTTCAATGATTTTTCAGTTCTCTCTCGTTCGATTTGATCCTGTAATAAATCCTCGCTAAACATTCATTTTCGTTCGTGAATATTTTCTTTTCTTTTCTTTTTCCTTAATCTTCTTTTTCTTTTTTTTTTTCCTTTTTTTTTCTTCTTTTAATTTGTTTATTTCATTTTGTTTCTTTATAGAAAAAAAAAAAACAAAAAAAAAAAGAAACATCGAGAGAGAAGAAGAAAAAAGAACAAGAGAGAAAAAAAAATTGATTGAGATTTAATGAAACGAGAAAGAAAATGAATGAGTTCCGTTTGTTTGTTTGTTTGTTTTTTTCTTTTTTCTTTTCTTTCCATTTCGTTAATATTGTTGCATTGGAGAAATGATTAAAAATGTTTCATTAATTAACATAAAAATTAGCTCTCATTTCATTCGTTACACGTCATTGTACATAATATAGATCGATGTTGTATGTAAATAATATATAATTATAATTATTATGATATTAATTTTATAATCACTCTTCATATGACCCTTTACGCCCGTCAGTATTTTTAATATATGCCCCTATAAATGCAGTCACTGCGGAAAGTGATAAACGTGATTACTTTTCTTATAATTATATCTCACGATATATATATATATATATATATATATATATATATATATTTTTTTTTTTTATTTGTAACAAATAGAATTCTTTAGCATAAAAGAATTCCGAAATCTCAATCATTTTCTTTTTTCGTCATAAACACGTTCAGCATTGGCCCCTTTTTTGAAACGATATAACAAGAGATTTTGCTGAAAAAAAACAAAAAATAAATAATTAAATAATAAATGATATAAATTATGTCCAAAAAAAAAAAAAAATAAAAAATAAAAAAAAAGAAATCAATTCTAGTATAATTTAATAGAAGGTATCTGCAAAATAAAATTTATAATAAAAATTATATATTAATGGGATATATTTGAAATGAAATTGATTTTATTTTACTTTTTGATAAATAAGAAACGTTAGTCAGAAGTGTTAGTCAGGTTTTGTGTTGGATGGTATAATGCTTAAATAAAATACTGCAAAAATATAAAAACCAAGTAAAATGTATTCTATGGGCAACATCATAATAATTATATATCATTATGCTGATACACTGTAATATTAACCACAATGTGTGTTATGTGTGTGTGTGTGTGTGTGTGTGTATGTGTGTGTTAAGTGTATGCAACGTTGTATGAATATATATATATACACATACACACACACACACACACACACATATATATATGTATGTATGTATGTATGTATGTATATGCGTGTTTATGTAATATGTATCTTTATGTACGTGTATGTGTAATGTACAACATAGAAGTGTTATCAAATAATCATCATTTATCACTAACTCTGGTAATTATTATACTGACCGATAATAGGCAAATATACGGTAGTGTATGGTCATATGGATCAGTTTGAATAATACATAACGATAATCGGGTATGTCGAGCACCAAAGTGATACGTACAAACGAAGACCTATATTTAACTAATGCACTTTTTCCTTGCGTATGGTAAAATCAAATACGTATATATGTATGTATGTATGCATGTATGTATATATATGTATATATATATATATATATATATATATATATATATATATATAAATATATATATAAATTGTGTGGTATTGACTGTGCACATAAAAGAATAATAAAATATTCTTTTTTCATTTTTTTTCTTTTTTTTTTTTTATAAATTTAGCATCACATAAAGTTGACCTTTTTCGTAAAACATCTCTTACTTATTTTAACAACCTTGGCAAACGTTATAATTATTATTACAAACATAAACCAAGTCTTTGTGTGTTATCCTTAAAACACCTGCAAGAAATTTTTATATTCTTCAAATGTATCATCTAAGATATTACTACTTAAAACATAAAGTCGGTATTTTCCCTTAATTATTCAGTTACGATGGCACTATATGAATTACTTTCCTTTTCCTCGCAATTATTATCTAATTGAATGCACAACTATATAATATATATATATATATACATATATATATATATATATATATATATATATATATATATTTTGTATATGTTATATTCCTATTACGTTATATATAATTAATATTATACATATATACCCACGTACAATTTATTTATGCACGATGTTATCATCTTATTTTTTCTTTTTCTTTTTATTTTTCTTTTTTTTTTTTTTGTAATAATAATACGCATGTGTCTTGCACGTATACATATACAGGACTATTTAAAATTTTTATACATTTTACAACGTAACTATGCTCTTCAAAATTAATAATAACAGTATACAATTACATAATTTTGGGAATCATTAAACAACCTTCTGTAAACGGTATATCATACAAATGAGTATATTACTACACGTTATATATATATATATATATATATATATATATATATATATATATATATATATATATATAATATTTCAAGTATGTTAATAAAGATGTCATTTCGTTCGATTTTTTTTTATCATCAGAGAGTGCATATTTAAAAACTAATTAATTACAAAGTCTCAGTACAGTGTTATTACGTGTGAAGAAAAACTTTATGAAAGTTTTTCTCCTTTTTATCTTCTTTCTTTATTCTTCTTCTTCTTTTTCTTCTTTCTTACCCTCTTATTACCTCTTACAAAATATATATATATATATATATATATATATATATATATATATATGTATATATATATATGTATTTGTATACGTATGAAAGAAAATTATATTTGTATTATATGTGTTTTTTCATAGTCTCAAAATGCACAGGCATGATAGTAAAGACTAACATATGGGTGTGATAATCATTAACGTTTAAAAATGTGATGCTACTTGACTTTACAGATATGTCCAGTAATAATAATTCTGTTATATTTCAACTTCGATATGTAATATGTACGTATATCATTTAAATGGAAAATGTATATATACATAGTACATAATTTTTCTTTCTGTTCCGCTCAACATTTGTGGTGACAACATTTGTGGCTAGTATATATATATATATATATATATACACATACACATACATATATATACATATGTATATATGTGTATATATATATACATACATACATACATACATACATACATACATACATACACACACACCCACATACACACAGACACACACACCATATCTTCTGATTTACACTACGTTGTTACAATGATCTTATACTTGTGCCGTGCATTGCAATTCGATTATTTGCGAACATTGCCTAGAAGCCTATTTTTGCGATGGCCTTTACGAACAACATTTAAGTTGTATTCTTACGAGAAACATCTATATGCATATCTGTTTCTATATATTTCATTTTTTTTCTTTTTTTTTTTTTTTATTTTATTTTTTTTTGTAATTATTATTATTTCCTTCTTCCCCTTCTGCTTTTTCTTTTTGTTGTTGTTTCTTTTTAATTTATGCATATTAGCTTCTCCTTTTAACAGGATAGTTATTTCATTTTCATTTCACAGCGGTACCAACAACTTTTAATAGTCTCTGAGTGTTTAACTATAATAATTATCATTATTATTTTTACGTATTGAATATTCGTTATAAATCTTGAAAGGCACAACATTATGACGACGACGTTAGACGTTGATTGGAGGAAGAGTTCCTTTCAAAAAATAACAAACAAGATAAAGCATCGAATTTATTTAGAATTTAAAATGAAAGAGGATTTGTCTCCTTTTTTTTTTCTTTTTTCTTTTTTCCTTTTTCTTCTTCTTCTTCTTCTTCTTCTTCTTTTTTTTTTGGTTCTTTTAAATGTTACACGTAATACAATAACGCCGCCCAATATAATAATATAATACATAAAATTTTTTATTTTTTCTTCAAATTAATTGATCAAAAATCGCCATTGGACAGCAATTTCTTTCGACAAAAGGAAAAAAAAAAGAAAGAAAGAAAAAAAAAGGAAAAAAGAAAAAACAAAAAAAAAGGAAAAGACAGTAAGAAAAAAAAAATAATAAACAAA